>NW_027062682.1:0-49987 GCF_032884065.1 Artemia franciscana
ACCGGAACGGATCCACTTTCTTTGGGGTAGTTGGGGGGGGGGGGTAATTCTGAAAAATTAGAAAAAATAAAGTATTTTTAACTTATGAACGGGTGATCGGATCTCAATGAAATTTGATATTTAGAAGGATATCGTGTCTCAAAGCTCTTATTTTAAGTCCCGACCGGATCTAGTGACATTGAGGGGAGTTTGGGGTGGGGGAACCTAAAATCATGGAAAACGCTTAGATTGGTGGGATCGGGATGAAACTTGGTGGGAAAAATAATCAGAAGTCTTAGATACGTGATTTACGTAATTGGAACGGATCTGCTCTATTGGGGGGGGGGGTTAATTCTGAAAAATTAGAAAAAATAACTTATTTTAACTTACGAAGGAGTGATCGGATCTTCATGAAACTTCATATTTAGAAGGAACTCGTGACTCAAATCTCTTATTTTAAATATCAGCCGGATCCAGCGTAATTGGGGGGGGGCAGTTGGGGAACCGGAAATCTTAGAAAATACTTAAAGCGGTGAGATCAGGATGAAACTGGATGGGAAGAATTAAAACCAGTCTAAGACACGTGACTGACATAGTCGGACCGGATCTGCTCTCTTTGGTGGAGTTGGGGGGGGGATAATTTTTAAAATTGAGGTATTTGTACTTACGAAAGGGTGACCAGATCTTAATGAAATTTGATATTTAGAAGGATCTTGCGCTTTAAAGCTCTAATTTCAAATTCTGACCAGATCCTGTGACATTGGGGGGAGTTGGAGGGGGAAACCGGAATTCTTGGAAAACGTGAAAATTTGGGTATTTTTATCTTACGAATAGGTGATCGGATCTTAATGAAATTTGATATTTAGAAGGAATTCATGTCTCAGAGCTCTTATTTCAAATCCCGGCCAGATCTTTTGACATTGGGGGAGTTGGAGGGGGAAACCTTGGAAAACACTTGGAGTGGAGGAATCGGGATGAAGCTTGGCGGATAGAATAAGCAAATGTCCTTGATACGAGATTGACGGAACCGTACTGGATTCGCTCTCTTTGGGGGAGTTGGGGGGGAGGGATTCAGTGATTTGGCGAGTTTGGTGCTTCTGGACGTGCTAGGACGATGAAAATTGGTAGGCGTGTCAGGGAGCTGCGCAAATTGACTTGATAAAGTCGTTTATCCAGATTCGACCATCTGGGGGCCTAAAGGGAGAGGGAAAATTAGAAAAAATTAGGTATTTGTAACATACGAGTGGGTGATCGGATCTTAATGAATTTTGATATTTAGAAGGACATCGTGACTCAGAGCTCTTATTTTAAATCCTGACCGGCATTAAGCCTCTTATTTTCCTTTTAAATCGATCTATTGATTCATAGAATTTTGCTAGAGCTTATACCATATGATCTCTCGGCTCTTAGCTCTTCTTGCCTCGTCACAAGTGCCATATGAGCTCTTAGCTCTTGTTTTTCTTTTTTTCACGATTTTGTGTTCTGTCATGATTAGCCAGTGTGGTCGCAGAAATTATTTACGTCTAGCTTACGGGGAGCATTTGACCAAGTCTGATCTTAATTATTTTGATTTGTCTAAAGAACACACCAACCTTGTTAATCAAAAAGAAGTTTTTCAGCATTGTAGAGTAAAGAGAATTCTTCCAAATTATCTTCCAAATTATAGAGCACATCTTCTAAAGTTCTTACAGCGGAAGAAACCCATGTTTTATCTAAGGGACCTAAATTGTGTCTTCCTCAAACACAATTTCTCAGAGATAGTCGCCAATGTGGAGGCGGGTATAAATGGTTCAAGTGGTGCTGTGAAAAATCCAGATTTACTTCGAGGAGAGGTGGTTAAGAATATTCATGATTTCACTTCACACTCCTCAAGGTAAAAAAAAATCAGGAAACACAAATTCTCAAGAATTTAAGAAAAGACCCACAAATCATTATCACCAGGGCTGATAAAGGAAATAAAATTGTTATCCTTGATAAAATTTCATATAATCAAAAAAAAACTACAGTTATTTTATCCGACACCCTTACTTACAAGCCCTTAGATTCAGACCCCACCGACGAGTTCACCCTTATAGTACGGAAGGAACTAGGAATTTTGCAAACTGAAAGGCTTATTACTCCACAGATGTATAAAATATTTTATCCTAAAGGTTGTTCCGCTCCTAAATTTTACGGTCTCCCAAAAATCCACAAAGATGGAGTTCCTCTACGCCCAATTGTGGCTTCTTATAGGCTCTCCGACTGCCACATTGGAAAATGGTTGTCAACCCTTTTTCGCCCTCTTATGCAAACACAAACTTCATACATTAAAAATTCGGTTCACCTTGTTGAAAAATTAAAAAACCTTGATATAAAGAAACAAACAACTTTGGCCAGTTTTTGATGCCATTTCTATGCATACATCTTGTGATATAAAAAATGTGAACTGGCTCTTCAAAGAAAATTAGAAGAAAATATTCACCAAATGGACTACAAAACACTGGATATAGAAACTATTTTGCGTCTTGTCCGTCTTTGCAATAGGTCTACCCATGGGTACAAGCCTTTCACCATTTTTGGCAACTACTTATATGGAATTTATTGGAACTTCTGCTTTGGAAAATTTTCCTCTGAAACACAACGGGTCTCCTGCAAGTTTTCAGGGAAGCAGTTGAGATAAAATAGCACATAAACCAAAAGGTAGCTCTCAATAGAGACACGAGAGAAACTTCTCCAAGTCCCATTTATGACAAAATTATTAATTCTGATCGTTTCACATAAATTCACAAATTATTGTTACACAATCAAATAAAATATCTGATAATAATCTACCTGGAAAGCGATTAGCCTTTAAGAGTGCTGTAAGTAAGATGAAATTGTAAAATCTCACTTAGACTTGTGGCTTTTTAGTCAGTTACCCTTTCACCGTTACTGAGAAAGGGTCATCATATTTTGTTTTTCTCCCCCCCCCCAAAAAAAAAAAACAATGCCATTGTTAAGGTGGAACTGTCAGAGAAAGTTTTGGGGATGTTGAACTAAATCGAAATACTCTATGTGCATGTAGGTTGCCAGAAGAGCGTGTCAGTTATCTCAGAAATGGCATAGAGTATTACGTCAAAATTTTCAGGACACTTAGAGGGGGTATTAAATCAATTGAAAGACTCTATTTGCATACTACTTTTACTGCTACTACTGTCGATTCTAGATGCTACTACCACTAGCAAGGGTATTAAGGTGAGATTTTCAGGAAATGTTTAGGAGGGTGTTGAACTAAATCAAAACCAAATATGCCTACATATTTGGTCATTCGCCAATTTTTTACATTAAGGCTTTGATATTGGGAAGGGTGGGACACGTTTGATCCATGGTCTCCATAAAGGCTTTGAATATTAAAGTGAAGCTTTCAAAGAATGTTGAGCTACATGAAAACACGCTGTGCTTGTAAGTTGTCAAAAGGGTAAATCAGCAATACTCGGGAACTTTTTTGAACATTAAGTCGGAACTTCCCTAATATGACTGGGGGAGCAGGCATATTCAACTGTTAAAAAGGCAATATAGGGAATATTTCTGCTAATACTTTTACTGCAATTACTAGTGCTAACAAAGCTAAAGAATTGTCTTTGGATTATTTTGGTCTAACTAACCGTATTTCAAACAATAAGCTGTACGATAGATGTGGCTCTGTTCGGCTTTCTATGCCGATGATGAGAGAAAGGCTGAGGTAGTTAGAACACCTTCTGATGATGAAGGGTTAGGGATTGCCAAAGAATCGTCCTTTTCGTCAAACGTCTAGGGGACAAACTTAAAGTAGGTCGTCTCCGAATGAGGGGGATAGCTCGTAAGAAAGGATTTAAAGGAAATTAGGAAGGTGTAAAGATGGAATCTATAATAGATTGCCACGGAGTATGACAATACGCAACTGTGTTGGCCCCAGGTGGCTTGGTGCTGCAGCCCATCGTTTATAGCAGTAGTAGTAGCATTCAAATTAATAATTAAAAGGGTGCCGAACATAGTATTTTCAAGCCAAAAGGGCCGTATTTTATGCTAGCTTTCGAACTTTGAACCAGGGTGTGTGTTCATAAAAGTGTAGCTAATGAAGAGCCATAGAAGAACTAGAGAAGAATAGAAAGTTTACCTAGATAACTAGAAGAATAGATATACATGGTAAGATAATTTTCTCTCCAGATTATTCAACACCACCCATTTAGTTCATGAACTGTTAAAGGGCTAATTTGATTAAATCGACAAAGAAACGTGTAGAAAACACTAAACAAACACTTATTTCTGATTTTGATTTTCATAGGCCAAGTTTCTGCAACGGCCGTAGTGTTTCTTGAACTAAACAAGAACTAAGAGCTCATATGGCACTTGTGACGAGGCGAGAAGAACTAAGAGCCAAGAGATCATATGGTATGAGGCTTCTAACAAAATTCTATGAATCAATAGATTGATTTAAAAAGGAAAATAAGAGGCTTAATGCCGGTCAGGATTTAATATAAGAGCTCTGAGTCACGATGTCCTTCTAAATATCAAAATTCATTAAGATCTGATCACCAACTCGTAAGTTATCAATACCTAATTTTTTCTAATTTTTCCTCTCCCTTTAGCCCCCCAGATGGTCGAATCTGGGAAAACGACTTTATCAAGTCAAACTGAGCAGCTCCCTGACACGCCTATCAATTTTCATCGTCCTAGCACGTCCAGAAGCACCAAACTTGCCAAATCACAGAACCCCTCCCCCCAACTCCCCCAAAGAGAGCGAATCCAGTACAATTCTGTCAATCACGTATCAAGGACATTTGTTTATTCTATCCACCAAGCTTCATCCCGATTCCTACACTCCAAGTGTTTTTCCAAGATTTCCCCATCCAACTCCCCCCAAGGTCAAACGATCTGGTCGGGATTTGAAATAAGAGCTCTTAGACATGAATTCTTTCTAAAAATCAAATTTCATTAAGATCCGATCATCTATTCGTAAGATAAAAATACCCTAATTTTCACGTTTTCCAAGAATTCCAGTTTCCCCCTCCAACTCCCCCAACGTCACAGGATCTGGTCGGAATTTAAATAAGAACTTTAAAGCACAAGATCCTTCTAAATATCAAATTTCATTAAGATCTGGTCACCCTTTCGTAAGTTACAAATACCTCAATTTTAAAAATTACCCCCCCCCCCCCCACCCCTCCAATTCCACCAAAGAGAGCAGATCCGGTCCGGTTATGTCAGTCACGTATCTTAGACAGGTTTTTATTCTTCCCATCCAGTTTATCCTGATCTCACCGCTTTAAGTATTTTCTAAGATTTCCGGCCTCCCCAACTGCCCCCCCCCCCAATTACGCTTGATCCGGTTGAGATTTAAAATAAGAGATCGAGTTACGAGGTCCTTCTAAATATGAAGTTTCATGAAGATCCGATCACTCCTTCGTAAGTTAAAAATACGTCATTTTTTCTTTTTTCAGAATTAACCCCCCCCCCAATAGATTGGATCCGTTCCAATTATGTAAATCACGTATGTAAGACTTCTGCTTATTTTTCCCACCAATTTTCATCCCGATCCCTCCAATCTAAGCGTTTTCCATGATTTTAGGTTCCCCCCACCCCAAACTTCCCCCAACGTCACCAGACCCAGTCACGATTTAAAATAAGAGCTTTGAGACACGATATACTTCTAAATATCAAATTTCATTGAGATCCGATAACCCGTTCGTAAGTTAAAAAATACCTCATTTTTTCTAATTTTTCAGAATTAACCCCTCCCCCAACTACCCCAAAGAGAGCAGATCCGTTCCGGTTATGTCAATCATGTATCTAGGACTCATGATTATTTTTTCCACCAAGTTTCATCCCGATCCCTCCACTCTAAGTGTTTTTCAAATTTTAGGTTTCCTCTCCAACTCCCCCCCCCCCAATGTCACCAGATCTGGACGGGTTTAAAATAAGAGCTCTGAGCCACGATATCTTTCTAAATATCAAATTTCATTGAGATACGATCACCTGTTCGTATGTTAAAAATACCTCATTTTTTCTAATTGTTCAGAAATACCACCCCCCAACTATCTCAAAGAGGTGCGGATCCGTTCCGTTTATGTCAATCATGTATCTAGCACTTGTGTTTATTTTCCACCAAGTTTCATCCCGATCCCTCCACTCTAAGTGTTTTCCAAGATTTTAGGTTTCCCCCTCCCAACTCCCCCCCCCCCCAGTGTCACCAGATCCGGCCGGGATTTAAAATAAGAGCTCTAAGACACAATATCATTCCAAACATCAAATTTCATTAAGATCCCATCACCCATTCATAAGTTAAAAATACTTCATTTTTCTATTTTTCCGAATTAACCGACCCCCCACAATTTGGGGGGAAATTGGGAAAACAACTATTTCTAATTTAAGCTGATCTCGTCCCTGATACGCCTACCAAATTTCATCGTCCTAGCTTACCTGGAAGTGCCTAAAGTAGCAAAACCGGACCGAGAGACAGACAGACCGAGAGACAGACCGACAGAATTGGCGATTGCTATATGTCACTTGGTTAATACCAAGTGCCATAAAAAGGTAGCAAGCTTCTCACCCAACCTTGATGCGGCGGGGATCCAACTTACCCGTGCTTATTAGGCATTTTAATTACAAACAAGTGAATTTGGAGAATTGTTGAAGTGTCGATTAGATATTTTAAGCAAAACTAAAACCATTAAACATTTCCAAGAGGAGATACCCCACCCCCCTTACTCCCTATCGATTTCAGTCATCAAATTATAATCGCTTTAACCCATCTAGTTATATTACAAATCTTATGATGGAAAGCACCAAGTCCTATTTTCTTTTTCAATAGTTTCTTTTTTCATTCAGAAAATTATATTTATTGTATACCTGTCTTCTATTATTTTTAATGACTCCATTTCTGCTTTATGTGCAGATATAGAGGTTGTATTCATATTCAATACACTTTCAACGGTTTTAACAGAAGAAAATCTAATTTGGAGAGACAGATTATAGAAAATAACAAGAGCTAAGAGCTCATATGGCACTTGTGACGAGGTCGGAAGAGCCAAGAGCTCATATGGCATGAGCTGTAGCAAAATTCTAAGAATCAATAGACTGATTCAAAAGGAAAATCAGAGGCTTAATGCCGGTAGGGATTTAAAATAAGAGCTCTGAGACACACGGTCCTTCTAAATATAAAAATTCATTAAGACCCGATCACCCACTTGTAAGTTAAAAATATCAAATTTTTTCCCATTTATCCTCTCCTTCCAGCCCCCCAAGATGGTCGAATCGGGGAAAACAACTATATCAATTCAGTTTTTGCAGGTCCCTGACATGCTTACCATTTTCATCGTCCTAGAACATCCAGAAGCACCAAACTCACCAACACACTGGATCCCCCATAACTTCCCCCAAAGAGAGCGGATCGAGTCCAGTTGCGTCAATCATGTATCTAAGACATTTGCTTATTCTACCCATCAAGTTTCATCCCGATCTCTCCACTCTAAGCGTTTTCCAAGATTTCTGGTTTCCCCCTCCAACTCCCCCCAATGTCATCAGATCTGGTCGGATTTAAAATAAGAGCTCTGAGACATGAGTTCCTTTTAAATATCAAATTTCATTAAGATCTGGTCACCCGTTCTAAGTTAAAAAACACCTCAATTTTTCCTAATTAACCCCCCCCCCCAACTCCTCCAAAGAGAGCGGATCCGTTCCAATTATGTCAATCACGTCTAGAGCTTGTGCTTATTCTTCCCATCAAGTTTCATCCCGATCTCTCCACTCTAAGCGTTTTCCAAGATTTCCGGTTTCCAGGATTTCTGTTTCCCCCTTGAACCCCCTATGTCCTCGGATCCGATTCGAATTAAAAATGGAGCATCTGAGACATAAGATTTTCCATATATCAAGTTTCATTATGATCCGATCACCCGTTCGTAAGATAAAGATACCTCAATTTTCACGTTTTCCAAGATTTCGGTTTCCCCCTCAATCTTCCCCTCCCCCTCAATGTCACCATATCTGGTCGGAATTTTAAATTAGAGCTCTGAAGCTCAAGATCTTTCTAATATCAAGTTTCATTAAGATCTGATTACCCGTTCGTAAGTTAAAAACACCTCATTTTTTATAATTTTTCTGAATTAACCGTTCCCCCACCCCCCTCCCCAGATGGTCGAATCGGGGAAACAACTATTTCTAATTTAATCTGGTCTGGTTCCTGACCAAGTGCCATAAAAAAATATGAATGAGAAACGGAGAAAAATACTCAAAATTATGGTAAACATTTGAGAGTTTATATGGAAGGAGTTTGCCAACAATATGAAGAAGTTTACTACCCATCTACCCGTTTTTGTCTGGCAGTCTCAAAGACGGATAAGGTTGCCTGCATATTTACGACAAATTTAGGAGTCGAGAGTATATTTTTTTTTTTTGGGGGGGGGGTCAGACTAGGTGTTCCCTTTGTGTTGTAAAATACACTGAATGCCAAAGGAAGATCACATTAAAATGTTGTCCAGTACAAAAAAGGAGATAACGAGGATAAGAGATTCCAATATCGGTTACCGCAACCTAATTTTTTTTTGTAGTGATTTCTGTTTTTTTATTTTGCCAAATTTGGACTTTAAATTGTAATATATATTTGTTTTAAATTAAATTTTTATTTGCAGTACTTGCTGTTATGACTTATGCCTGTTTCAATACCACTAAAAACCTTTTGCGATCTTTAGATTCTTATAAATCCTTTCGTGAGCTTCAGCATTAGTTGACCATCTCAAAGACAAATGGCCCATTGTCGACTTGTCCCAGCACCACAGGGAGCTCTCAAGTCCAATAAAAGTGAAACTAAGCCAAAGAAACAGTTGTCTATTTTTTTTTTTTTTAGAAAAGTAGGTATTCACAGAGAGGGTAGGCTACTGGTTTTGAATTTTTCAATTTAACCTTTTAATTGATTTGTATTATTTCAATCCTTTATTTGACTAACAACACACTAAAATTCAAATAGTTTCAGATTTAGAATATTTGAAAAAATCAGTAATATATTAAAGGCCAAGAATACACAAACTGAAAATACAATCAAGAAAAAATCAATCTATTTTCATGCTGGTCATTTTCGGTTAGAAGAGATATGGCTTAAGACAATACCGTAAATAAAGGTAAAATACAGGGATAATTTTTGCCCAAACACTCTCCGATAAGTACGTTGATTTAAAACTTTCCGTAGACAGTGATATTCAAAGACTCACATTTCCGCTCACTTTGCAAACCATTGTCAACAAACCTAAGAATTTCTTAAAATATATATGTCCCTTTATCAATAAAGGTTCTATGTTTTTAATTATTTATTTTATTTACTTATTCATTTATTTTATTTTCTTATATTTTCAGCAAAAAAAACAACAGTTTATAAAGCTAGATTTGACAAGTTCCAAATGGATTTGAAAATGGTTAAGATTACAAGTCCTCGGTATACAAGAGGCCCTAGATTATCCACTTCTTTCCCTCTCCTCTGGTATAAAGATTTTTGCAAATGTTACTTATAGAAAAAATAGCAGTAAAACCTCGGAGAAGAGTCACAAAATCAAAAATGTATTACTTATTTGAAGATCAATAAAAAACTGTTGTACATTTTCTTGAAAAATTTTAAAAGCACAAGTAGTATATGTTTAAGCGTTAGAATAAGATTTTTGTCGTTAATTCAACAATATCTTCACATATTCCACTTCATTTTAATTTCAGTAATTTCTGATTGACAATATCCATCATATTGTATTATTTTTAGTATCTTCACAAAATCAAAATATAGTTCTTATTTGAAAATCAGTACAAAAATTGTTTTAATATTTTCATGGTAAATTCTAAAAGCACAAGTAAAAATGAAATTAATAACTTTTTTAGTGCCAGTGTAAAATTTTTCGTTAATTAAAGACTATCTTCACAAATTCCATTTTTTTCAATTTCAGTAATTTCTGATCGACATTATCAATCATTTTTGTATTATTTTTAATATCTTCAAAAATCAAAAATGTAGAACTTTTTTAAAAATCAGTAAAAAAAATTCATGATAAATTTCAAAAGTGCAAATAAAATATGCTAAACGGAAGTAGTATATTTTTTAGTGTCAGTGTAAGGTTTTTTCGTAATTAGACAAAATCTTTGCATATTTTGCTTCTTTTTTAGTTTCAGTCATTTCTGACTGATATTATCAATCATTTTGTATTATTTTTACAAAATCAAAAATATAGTACTTATTTAAGATCAGTACTAAAATTGTAGTAAAACTTTCATGATAAACTTTAAAAGCACAAGTAGAATATGCTAAATGAAAGTAGTACACTATTTAGTGTTAGTGTAAGATTTTTTATCAATTAAACAATATCTTCACATATTCCGGTTCGAATCTTAATTTCGGTAATTTCTGATTAATATTATGAATAATTTTTGTATTATTTAATATATTTTTCATTTTGCAGGCGCCAGCATTCAATGCAACATGGAACCAGTCAGCTCAACTCAAAATCAAGCCATAGCAGAACATATTAAGAAGAACTGCCAACATCCTTCAAATGTAGAATCTCATGTTTGGACCTTTGAATGTGCATGGGAGGTGGCTAACAAAGTCAGAGGAATATACACAGTTATCCGCTTCAAGACCAGTCTTTCTGTTGAAATGATGAAAACCAATATGTCCTTCTAGGCCCTTATAAAGGAAAGTCTTCTTGTGAACAAATAGATGAGTTTGAGTTTTATCCAGGTCCTTTTTACGATTCTGTTTGCAAGATCCGTGATGCAGGGTTTCGAGTTCACACAGGAAGGTGGTTTGTTGAGGGAAATCCTTTAGTAATATTATTTGATATCGCTTCAGTATCATATAAAATGAACTATTATAAGCATGAACTTTTTGAAAAAACAAATATTGGCATTCCATTCTCTGATGTGGAATCAAATGATTAAGTTTTATTTGGCTTTATGATAGCACAGTGATTGGCTGAATTTAGTAATATCTTAAGTATATGTGAAGCTGATTCCTCAAAGATAGTGTACCACTTTCATGAGTGGTTATCAGGAATAGGTCTTACCATGCTGCGGCTATGGAAAATAAAAGTAGCAACAATATTTACTACGTGCGCAATACTCCTTGGACGCTACCTGTGCGCAGGCAGCACAGATTTTTATAACAACCTGAAATAGTTTAACATTGACATCGAAGCTGGAAATCAGCAGATCTATCACAGATACTGTTTGGAAAGAGCTGCAACAGACATGGCGCATGTTTTTACAACTGTGTCGGATATAACAGCAATAGAAGCTGAATGTTTGTTAAAGCGAAAGCCTGATGTAATAACACCAAACGGTCTAAATATCAAGAGATTCAGTGCACTGCATGAGTTTCAAGACCTTAATGCAATTAACAAGGAAAAGATACATGATTTCGTCAGAGGCCATTTTTATGGTCAGCTTGATTTTAATTTAACTAAGACCCTCTATTCTTTTTATTGCCGGAAGATACGAATTTGGCAACAAAGGAGTTGATATTTTTATTGAAAGTCTGGCAAGACTTAACCACTTGATGAAAGAATGGGGTATTGATGTGACAGTGCTTGCGTTCATTATTCTTCAGCCAAGACAGACAACTTTAATGTTGAAAGTTGAAAAGGAAAGGCAGTCGCAAAAAGCTTAAAGGATACTATAGAAAATGTGCAAAAGAACATTGGCAGGAAATTATCTGAATTATGTTTACGTGGCAAAATGCCTGAATCTGACGACATTCTTTCTAAAGATGACATTGTCCGTCTTAAACGATGCTTGTTTGTCAGCCATCGGTCCCTCCCACCACCAATCAATACGCACAATATTGCTCAGGATGATACAGATCAAGCACTTAATGCACTCAGACGATGTCAGCTTCTAAATGGTTCCTGGGACCGGGTAAAGATTGTCTTTCACCAGGAGTTTCTTTCGAAAACTAATCCTCTCTTTAATCTCGACTACAAAGAATTTATTCGTGGATGAAATCTTGGCGTTTTCCCTAGCTATTATGAACCATGGGGATATACTCCTGCCGAGTGCAGAGTCATGGGAATTCCATCGATTACGACAAATCTCTCTGGCTTTGGGTGTTATATGGCTGATCATATTACAGACCCTGAAAGGTGAGGTATACATGCTGTAGACCGTCAAAACATAAGTCTCGAAGAGTCTATTAATCAGCTCACCAGGTACATGCTGAACTTCAGTTTTTTGACATAAAGACAAAGAATAATTCAGCGGAACTGAGCTGAACGTCTCAGAGAAATACTTGACCGGGAGAATCTTTTTATTTACTATAAGAGGGCAAGTCTCATGGCTCTTTGTGCAGTTTATTCAGACACTATGCTGGACAACAAAGAAGGCTCTTCACATGCAAAACAACCAGACCCTTTATCTCGTAATCTACAAATAAAAATTCTTGTTTTCTATTTCCAATATATGTTTTAGTTGGTTGATAATACTTATTTGGTGCTTTATATTAAATAAAGTTTACGCTAAATTGTTACTCTTTTCATAGTTGTACTTTTTAAAACAATAAAAACTAGCGTAAAGTGCGGGACGTTGAGGATGGGACAGCCCCTTTCTTATACGGAAAAATTTCTGTTCATTTCAAGTTTTAATGTCACTCCTTACTTTCAGCTGATAAAGCTTTTTTATTAAATTAAAAGTTTTTTATTTAGTTTCTGAACATTTTTGAATTAATGTTTGTTTTGATGAATAATTGTTTGCACATGAATAATTAAAACGAAATTTGTATATTATTTTTTTGGGGCTCAATGACTTGATGATGATGATTTTATTATGTGATTAAACCTTTACAAGTATATCACTGCTTAATGTCTACAAAATAACACTATAAAGAAAGAAAAAAAAAAACTAGAATAAATAGAACTAATAAATGCTACAACCAAAGGCAACAATCAGGTATAAATATCAAATATTAAAATCAAACCAGTCTTCTAGTTGAATACAAAAATCTGTTCAAACATTTCCTTAATACTTTATCAGAAGTTACTGAACTAGGACAAAATGGGAAATTAATTCCTAAATGATGGAGTTCTAGTTCCAAACCAAAACGTTGTAAAAAGTAACAGGGCAAGTAAACAGGAAGTGGCTACAGTTTCACTTTCACCACAAATGCACTTTCCACTTCCGACTTTTCCAATTTTATTTAAGAAATAACATAACCGACAATGTCCTGTTATTACTTGCGTTAGCTGGTGTGTAATATTTATTTTATATTGTAAACTCCAAATCACTTTTAGTCTTGGCTGCAATGATGACACATTCATCATCAGTATAAGCTTGTGTGTGAGAATTATTGGGCAAATTTAAATTTAATAAGTCAGGCTTTCGCTTTAACAAAGATTCAGCTTTCATTGCTGTTATATCCGACACAGTTGTAAAAACATGCGCCATGTCTGTTGCAGCTCTTTCCAAACAGTATCTGTGATAGATCTGCTGATTTCCAGCTTCGATGTCAATGTTAAACTTTTTCAGGTTGTTATAAAAATCTGCACTGCTGGCACACAGGTAACACTCAAGAAGTGTTGCGTGTGTAGTAAATACTGTTGCTACTTTTATTTTCCATAGCTGCAGAATAATAAGACCTATTCCAGATAACTACTCATGAAAGTTGCACGCCATTTTTGAAAAATCAGCTTCACGTATACTAAGAATATTACTAAATTCAGCCATAAACTGTGCTACCATTAAGCCAAATGAAACTGGATCATTTTATTCCACATCAGAATCTGGAATGCCAATACTTCTTTTCTGAAAAAGTACATGCTTATAATAGTTAATTTTATGTAAAACTGAAGCGATATCAAATAATATTACTAAAGGATTCCCCTCAACAAGCCACCTTCCAGTATGAACTCGAAACCATTCATCACGGATCTTGCAAACAGCATCGTAAAGAGGACCAGGAAAAAACTAAAACTCATCTATTTCTTCTCCAGAAGACTTTCCTTTATAAGGGCCAAGAAGGACATATTGATTTTTCATCATTTCAACAGAAAGACCGGTCTTGAAGCGGATGACTGTGTATATTCCTCCAAATTAGTTAGCCACCTCCCATGCACATTCAAAGGTCCAAACATGAGATTCTACATTTGAAGGATGTTGGCAGTACTCCTTAGTATGTTCTGCTGTAGTTTGATTTTGTGTTGAGCTGACTGGATCCATGTTGCATTGAATTCTGGCACCTGCAAAATGAAAAAGATATTAAAAATAATACAAGATTATTCATAATATCAGTCAGAAATTACCGAAATTAAGAGAAGAACCAGAATATGTGAAAATATTGTTTAATTAAAGAAAAAATCTTACACTGAAACTAAAAAATATACTACTTTCATTTAGCATGTTTTACTTGTGCTTTTGAAGTTTCATGAAAATATTAAAACAATTTTTTATTGATCTTCAAATAAGTACTAAATTTTTATTATTTTGCAAAGATAATAAAAATAATCTGAAAATGATTGATAATATCACTCAGAAATTACTGAAATTCAAAAAAGAAGCAGTATATGTGAAGGTATTGTTTAATTAACGAAAAAATCTTACACTGACACTAAAAATATACTACTTTCATTTAGCATATTCTGCTTATGCTTTTAAAGTTTATCATGAAAATATTACAACAGTTTTAGCACTGATCTTCAAATAAAAACTACATTTTTGATTTTGCAAAGATAACAAAAATAATACAAAAATTAATGATAAAGTCAATCAGAAATTACTAAAATTAAAAAAAAAGGAAGCAGAATATGTGAACATATTTTTTAATTTACAAAAAATCTTACATTGACACTAAAAAATATACCACTTTCATTTAGCATATTCTACTTGTGCTTTTAAAGTTTATCATGAAAATATTACAACAATTTTAGCACTGATCTTCAAATAAAAACTACATTTTTGATTTTTCAAAGATAACAAAAATAATACAAAAATTAATGATAAAGTCGATCAGAAATTACTAAAATTAAAAAAAAAGGAAGCGGAATATGTGAACATATTTTTTAATTTACAAAAAATCTTACATTGACACTAAAAAATATACCACTTTCATTTAGCATATTCTACTTGTGCTCTTAAAGTTTGTCAAGAAAATATTACCACAATTTTTGTACTGATCTTCAAATAAAAACTACATTTTTGATTTTGCAAAGATAACAAAAATAATACAAAAATTAATGATAAAGTCGATCAGAAATTACTAAAATTAAAAAAAAAAGGAAGCAGAATATGTGAACATATTTTTTAATTTACAAAAAATCTTACATTGACACTAAAAAATATACCACTTTCATTTAGCATATTCTATTTGTGCTCTTAAAGTGTGTCAAGAAAATATTACCACAATTTTTGTACTGATCTTCAAATAAGTACTACGTTTTCGATATAATAAAAATAATATAAAAATAATAAATAATGGCAATTAGAAATTAAAAAAAAAGAAGCAGAATATTTGAAGATATTGTTTAATTAACGAAAAAATCATACGCTAACACTAAAAAATATACTACTTGAATTTAGCATATTCTACTTATGCTTTTAAAGTTTGTCATGAAAATGTTACAACAATTTTTGTACTGATCTTAAATAAGTACTATATTTTTGATTTTGTAAAAATAATACAAAATGATTGATAATGTCAATCAGAAATTACTGAAACTAAAAAAGAAGCAAAATATGCAAATATTTTGTCTAATTAACGAAAAAATCTTAAACTGAAACTAAAAAATGTAATACTTTCATTTAGCACATTTTAATTGCACTTTTAAAATTTATTGTTAAGTTTTTTTTCTGATTTTCAAATAATTAATACATTTTTTGATTTTTGAAGATATTAAAAATAATACAAAAATGATTGATAATGTCAATCAGAAATTAAAAAAGAACTGGAATATGTAATGATATTATTTAATTATTTGCGTCTGTAATGTCTGCTGAGTTGAACACCATAATCATGGCATTAGAGTTCCTCGTGGTTAGT
Organism: Artemia franciscana; assembly: GCF_032884065.1. NCBI lineage: Eukaryota > Metazoa > Arthropoda > Branchiopoda > Anostraca > Artemiidae > Artemia > Artemia franciscana. The sequence goes on from NW_027062682.1 coordinate 15,971, forward strand.
GAATTTATGATTGTTAATTTAAAAAATATTATAATTTATTCTGACTCTTCATCAAGCCTAGAGCTGCTTTCTTCAGCTTCTCAGTATAAGATGGATATTGACACATTTCATTGTCTTAGGATTATTGACAATCTCACTTCAAAGAGGTACAAGAACTTATCGCCAGTATATTCCAAGCCACTCGGGTATAATTGGTAACCATAAGGCAGATGAAATTGCAAAAAATGCTTTAAATATTGACCAGCCAAGTGGGAGACTAACCCCCATCAGAGACATTTACCGCTGGAGACTACCAGAGGTACTCTTAAATAAGAATAATCCAACCCAATCATCTTTCTCCAATAAGCACCTTTCCAAGATTTATCACAGAATTTGGTTTGGCTCAAATTGGCTAAATTTTCAGGCGTTTTCATAGCAGTTCCCTAATTCAAGTGGCAAAATTCCCTCTTCCCCCTTTTTAGGTCTTGTAATCTTAAAAATGAAACAATTGACCATTGCCTATTTGAATGATAATATGATCTTCAAATAAGTACTACATTTTTGATTTTATGAAGATGTTAAAAATAATAGAAAAATAATTGAAAATTTAAATCAGAAATTAAAAAAAAAAGAAGTGGAATAGTTGAAGATATTCTTTAATTAGTGAAACATTTTAAACTGGCACTAACAAATATAATACTGTCATCAAGTATATTTTACTTGTCCTTTTAAAATTTATCATGAAAATATAATGACAATTTTTACTGATCTTCAAATAAGTACTACATTTTTGATTTTGTGAAGATATTAAAACTAAAATAAAAATCATTGATAATTTCAATCAGAAGTTAAAAAAAAGAAGTAGAATAGGTGAAGATATTCTTTAATTAACGAAATATTTTACACTGGCACTAAAAAATATACTACATTCATTTAGTATATTTTACTTGTGCTTTTAAAATTTATCATGAAAATATAATGACAATTTTTACTGATCGTCAAATAAGTAGGCCTACTATATTTTTGGTTTTGTGAATATATTAAAAATAATAGAAAAATCATCAATAATTTCAACCAGAAATTAAAAAAAAGAAGTAGAATATGTGAAGATGGTGTTTAATTAATGAAAAAAAAATTTATACTAACACTAAAAAAAAATACTACTTTCATTTTTACTTGTGCTTTTAAAATTTATCATGAAAATATTAAACAAATTTTGTACTGATCTTCAAATAAGTACTATATTTTGATTTTGTGAAGATACTAAAAATAATACAAAACACCCTGGGCATTGGCTATTCCACTATTAACATCTTCACAGCACCCACCATCTTTACTAATAATTGAATGAAAAACCAGTTTTTTTTCAACTGAAATACAAGGAATTTTATTTCTTCAACTGAAATACAAGGGACGTTTAATTAGAATAGTCGACATTTCTAAAAATTCAAAAGAACTTTAGCGCGAAGAGCGAGGTATTGACAGGAGAGGAGCAATCGCCTTCATATATTTAATAATTTCTGTCGTTTTAAATTTTAATGTTGCCCTTTATTTTCAGTTGAGAAACTGAAACAATAACGTTTTCCAGAAGTGAAGCTAAATTTTTAAAATTTAGATTTTAATTTTTTTTTAATTTTAGGTCCTTAGATGACCTAATTTATTCTTGGTGATTCCAAAGATAAAAATTGGAAAAAATGATTTGGATTTTAAGCTCTCAATGCGACTTAGACCTTTAAAATTTTAGAAAACCTAATTTATTGTTTGGATTTTGAAAGGTTCAAAAGAAATTTAGCGCGAAGAGCGAGGTATTGACAGGAGGGGAGCAACCGCCTTCATATATTTAATAATTTCTGTCATTTTAAATTTTAATGTTGCCCTTTATTTTTAGTTGAGAAACTGAAACAATAACGTTTTCCAGAAGTGAAGCTAAATTTTTACATTTTAAATTTAAATTTTTTAAATTTTAGGTCCTTAGAAGACCTAATTTATTCTTGGTGTTTCCAAAGATAAAAATTGGAAAAAATTGATTTGGACCTTACCCTCAATGCGACTTAGACTTTTAAAATTTTAGAAAACCTAATTTATTGTTTGGATTTTGAAAGGTTCAGCTCCAAAGCTATTTTCTAGAGTGCTAAAGATTTAGTTCTAACACGACTCTCAGAGATACAGCCTCAATCCCTGGCATTTGAGACATCTAAATCTTGCTCTAACCTTAGACTCTAAGAATCATGTTTATAACTACTAAGCATCAGGTAACTGCTTGCAATCAGCTCTTCAGCATTTAAGTTTTAACAGTTCTTATCAAGAATTGAATGAAGTAATGATATTGACTTTATATTTTTTGGAAAATTGACAAATATGATTCTCTAGGCAAACGGACAGGGTGACCATATGGCCCTAGTTCTCAACATTTTTACCATTTATTTCGTATATTCTCTCTTTGGCATATTTCTCTGTTTTTCATGGTCTTTGTCAGCTTTATTAGTTTCTCCAATCCCAAACTACTGTGGCATGTATTAAAAAATATAAAGCTAGAAATACACGTGATCTAATTCCATCTTGAATTAAAACGAATATTAAATAGATGAATGACAAAAATAAAAAGATGACAAAACCAATGATCATGAAAAACAATGATGAAGTGCCAAGAATTTTCATTTTCTGTTGTTTTTTTTTTAGTCTTTGTTATTTTTGTATTTCCTAATAAATACAATACGATTTACTCTTGTAGTGCTTAATTTTAGGTATAACCACACTAAAAAATCCCATATGTTGTTCTAAACAGGCTCGTATTTTCATTTCATTTTGTTTTTTTACAAAGTTTTTTCGTGTTTCAGAATTTAATTGCTTACTCATGACGTCCCGTTTAGCTGACTCTATAAGAGAATGGAATAAAAAAAATGTTTTTTTTTACTAAAAGTAATAAGCAAAATTTTATGAAGTCTTTTCTAACTGATAGATATTTTTACGTTCAAGTAAATCAGTCTAGAGGTGAGCAATGTCCCATTACGAGAGGACTTTCTCAAGTTGCAATATTGAGCCCTCTTCTATTCAACTTGTATGTTTCTAAATTTCAAGTATCTCAAGCATCATTTGGCCTTTATGCAGATGATTTGATCATTTGGAAATTGGGAAGGGATATTAGCCTTCTTCAAAGCCTTATTCAACAGGATATAAGTTTAGTCCAGAGATTCTCAATAGCATTTGGGTTCCCAATCTCAATCAGTAAAACTAAAACCATTATATTTACTAATGGTACTCTAGATCCTCCTAATCCACTGACAATTTTCTCAAGGGAGATCCCATATTGCTATTCAGTGAAGTTACTTGGTTTATTAATGGATTCTAAAATGCAGTGGCGTGAACATATTAATTCTTTGAAATCTCTGATTATTCAGAGACTTTGTATTCTAAAAAGACTTGCTGGAAGTAAGTGGGGATGTCACCCAAAAATTATTTTGGATTTTTACAAATTATATTTTCGTTCAAACATAGAATATGGGATTCAAACTTTTTCAGCTCGTCCTCCATCCTCGTTCAAAATCCTTGAATCTTTACAAATTTCTGCTATTTGAATAGCTTTGGGTGTGTATAAGCATACTCCTCTGTCAAAGTTAAGAATACTGTCGGGATTGGTGTCCCTAAGTGAAAGAGCATCTAGTCTAAGGATAAAGTATTTCTCGCAAATCCAGGCTTATGGAGCCAAGCATGCTGTATATGCACATACCTTTGCTGAAAAGTCAGCCTGTCCCAATGCCCATTCATCATGGAATCAGTTTCAACTGGAGGTCCCAAACTGGAATCAACATTTGCTTTATGCATATCCCTTTACTGAGTCCCCCCCATGGGAAATGAGTCCTCCAAGCTGTCAAGTAGAACTCATCTCTATTAGTAAAGATTTGATTCCTAATTACGATATCCAGACTATTTTGGCTGAACACATCTCAAAGGCTTACCCCAACTATAGAAAAATATATACAGATGGATCTGTCCAGAGGGAAAGAGCTGGAGCAGGAGCATGTAGCCCATCCCTGAATTTGAACATTTATTCTCCTCTCCCATTGGGATCTTCTATCATGTCTGCTGAATTATGTGCCATCCGCCTGGCCTTGGATGCACTTATAAATTATAACATGGAATCTGAAAATATACTCAGTCTCTCCGACTCTAAATCAGCATTACTACTGATCCAAAATATTAATAGAATTGATAATGACAAAGATTTATATAATATTAGAAGACAGCTTCTTAATCTTAAGATCAAAGAAAATGAAGTTTATTTTCAACATGTTCCTAGTTATAAAGGCATCAAATATAATGATATGGCTGATTCTCTAGCAGCAAAGGCTTCCATTTTATTTCCTAGTCCTTCCTCTGACCTCAATTCACGAGATATTATCAGGCAGAGATCCAAAGTTAATCACAGTAAATTAATGTTATCTCCATTTCATACAAGATTAAATACAGTGCTATATTACCACCTGAAATCAGGTGCCCAACTTCTAAATAGCTTGTTATTTAATTGGAAGCTACATCATTCCCCTTTATGCCGAATCTGCTTTTCCGCAGAGGAAACAATCCAGCATATTTTATTTGATTGCCAGGCTCAGTGTGAGGAGACTATTGCTCTTAAGCGTTTCTGCTCCTTGGCTAAGATTCCAAATACTTATACAGCTATCCTGGATTCTAACCTGCCATGGGAAATTGATTGTAAGATATTTAAGGCAGCAATTGATACCTTAAAGAAGAGAAATATTGTTTAATAAAGATTAAAGCTTGAAGAAGTCTATTTTTAAAGGGACAAGATTTATCCATAGTTTTTGATTGTGCAGAAGAGAGCGGGAATGAGTAGGAAGAGCCGTATTGGTACCGGCCGGCCTAGTGCCTTAAATTGCTGGGGACAGGTAGCTCAGGTACTCGCACTTCCCACAATCAATAACAATGTATTATTATTCATAATCGCATATATCCATTGTTTGCAGACTGGAGGAGAATAGCGCTTCCAGTGCTAGTTTTTCTGGAGAAGAAGTCAAAGAGGTGAAAGGACTTGTTGTTAGTCCATATACCTCCCTACAATTTTTGGAGCTGGGAGTCAAACTTAGCATACAGAGCAGGGCGTTGAGGAGGGGACAGCCCTGTTTGGGCACCCTCAGCACTTAGAACAGCGTATCATTGTCAGGAGCTTGAATTGGTTCAGAAGTGAGCAGCATTGATCATTTTGGGCTGCTGCAACATCCCCTACAAAAAGGCCCTGGAAGTGCAAGGACTGCTGTCACTCCAAAACTTTTTTTTTTGCAGGAGTCAAATTGTAAGGATACATTACAATAAAATGGATATCCTTAAATATACTTTTCATAAAAAGCATAATTTTTCCTTTGGTTATTCAAAAAGTTCTATTTGTGTTGATGGGGAAAATAGATGGCTTTGTGGGATGAAGATAAGCATTAAAGTTTTCACTTTCATTTCACTGCCCCCCCCCCCCCCAAGGATTTTGACGAAATCACGCCACTGCTCTTATCTCCTTCTTATATTTCATGGATTTCCCTACAATGTTCTTACATTTTGTCTTTTGTTCTTCAAATTAGCCTCCCCCATTAATTAATTACTATGTGACCCCAGTAGCTAAGAAAAATCATACCTACAATGCTGTCTTTTAAGAAGACTTGTACAGCAAAAGGTTACCTTGTTGTAGCTTTTCATTTGAATATATCCTAAATATTTAATGAAAATACAATGGAAGTTTTACTACAAGACACAACTCATGCTACATACAAAAAAAAATTACTAATAAACTACTTTAAAAAATAGAGGATAAAAATAGAAAAAAGAAGATACCATTCCTGGACAATATCACCAGGTACAGACAACATAACTTGTGCACAAGTTTGAATATTGCAAGTTTTCAAAGACATAGGTCAGTTTTCTTCAGTATATCTTTGCCTTTATGGTAATATAGGTCTCATTTTCAGTTTTCACTGTCATTTTCACTTGGTTTAAAAAATTGGCTCCAACTTCAGCCCCCCCCCAAGATTTTGACAAAATTACACCACTGCTCAAATCCCATTCTTATATTTTAGGGATTTCCCTACAATGCTCTTACACTTTGTTTTTCATTTTTCTAATTACAGTACAAAGGACAGTGGAAATGAAATCTGGTTATTTATTTTGTATTTGTTTCCCTCAAAATCATGGAGTATGTAAAATATAAATGAAATTGCAAAAGAAAAACTAAATACTCCAACAAACAAAATAATTTATTGATCTAAAATATGCTTAATAACACAGCTGAATAAAATATGCATGAAAAAAGAAACAACAACAAAATATCAAACGTTTTTTTAAGTCCAAGAGAAAACAGAAAGGGCTGTGTATAAAGAGAAAAGTTTTTAGACTTATGACAAAAATGATCCCACTCAGTCTTAGTCTATTCTAAAGGCTTTTTAGTTTTAAATATCAATACTAATTCAGTGTTACCAAAACAAATCAGGAGACCAAGTAAAAATTTGCAATCCCATATTTTAAAATCTTAAGAAAATGAGCAGGGTGGAGAAAATGCAGGAGGACAACTGTGTCAAAAACAAAACCTAATACATCATGACAATATATGTGGATAAGTAAAATCAGCAAAAACTAAGCTTAAAATTTGGCTTAAAAATAAAGATTAAAAAGGTGTTGTAGTCAAAGAGAATGTAGAAGTAGCTAATGCTTGAATTCATATTTTCAAAAAGCATTGTCAAGTTTAACTAATTAGTTAAAAAAGGTACTAGAAATTCCAATTTTTTACCCAAATAAAATATAACAATTATAATATATTAAATAGGAATACTTAGCCTTATGGCTTCCCTCTCAAAAGAGTAGTGTACTCTAACAACCTTCTACAGTCTGTGGTTAAATAATGAAACTTTGAGAAATAGGTCCACTGCTCAAACAGCATAAGGAACGTGTCCTAAGCCTCATATCTTTCCTAAGAATTGGATTTTCAGACACTTTAGGCCAGTGGTTCCCAACCAATTTTGGGCCATACCCCTCCTAAGCATTTTAAAAATCCTCATATCCCCTTTGTGGTATTGAAATTTGGTTATTCAAAATTTTACATGCATTCACTTGAAGGAAGCTCAAAAGTGCATTAACTTAGCATCTTCTTTAAAAGATCAAGATCAACTAATACCTTGATCTATTTACCAACTTTCTTTGAATGCATTTTTGAAAATTTCATTCACTTAACTCATAATTTAGTTTTCAAGAAAGGAAGAAGCAATCCAGCTGGAACTTCACATAATTACTTTATGAGATAGTTTAAATCCCACCATACAGAATGTTTCTTAGTTTTGTAGTCCTACTCTCCATAAGAAAACATATCAAATACAAAAATAGCAGAACCATTAGATTTCTTATTTTATGCCCTTTCCAAATATCATGGTTTGTTTTCCGATAATGCACTTTGACCCCCTGATGATCCCATATATAGTGCTAGGCTAATATTTTTTTTTCTTCTTGATGTTTTGTTCAATGACTAGCTTATCTAGGCTTGAAAAATTCCAGTTTTTATTCCTGCTGCATGGAATCTATCTTTGTCTTTGATAGAGTGCATTCTTTGAAAAGATTTAAAGTGATAACAATGGAAGGAAGCATAATAACCTGATTTGGCTAGTAGAAACATCCTGAATATTATAAACTATGGTGATAATGTGGTAAAGTTGTGGAATAGCAACTTAATAGAAGCAGACATGCTAGAACAAAAAGAGAGGCACTTTAGATTACTAATTGTATGACCTTTTTTAAATAGTGGCATTTCACTCTACCCCCACCCCTCCCCTGATGGTCCTATGTACAGCCTTAGGATATAAAGGCAATCAAACTAAAAAATAACTGAAACAAGGAAATTCTTACTTTACAATATGCAGCATATCCATATTGACCAGACTATCATGTATTATTCTATTTGGTAAAATTCTAGTTAATTGACTTCTTGCTATCTTGGAAAGGGTTTAGGTTAGGAAAATGAAACTTTCAGGGATGACTCTACAGACTAAAGCATGTCCTGGGAAGGTATTTTAAAGTACCCACCTCCACTCCTTCTCCCTCTAAAGGGTCCTGAAATTTGCCTACATGACAGGTCTATACCTATTGAAATTTTGACAAAACAACATTTTACCTTAATTTTTAGTTACTAGTTGCTTTTTCTCTGCCTTTAGTTCTGAAAATGCAATTCCTGTTATTTGAGCAGAATTTTGAACCATATTAATGTTTTTTTTTTCAAAATTTAGGAAATGTATTTGCATATCTTTAAAACCTTATAAAATAGATTTGAGCAAAGTTATGAAGCTGAAAACAATTATGTTGTACTTCAATTAAGCAGAAGATCTATTTTGCAAGGTTTCATTTTTATAACATACATATTTTTAAAGGTCATCAAAGGTAAGGGCTCTCTACAGGGAGAAGGAGTGGAGGTAGTTGCTTCAAAATGCCTTCCCAGGACATACTTTAGTCTGTAGAGTCATCCCTGAAAGTTTCATTCTCCTAACCTAAACCCTTTCTGAGATAGCAAGAAGTCAATCAACTAGAATTTTACCTTCTATTTTTATTCACATTTTAAACTTAGTTAAAGTAGCCTAGTATTTGTTGTTTTTTTTTGCATAATCAATGAGGCTAAATTAGATATCTTGATTCTATACAGAGAAACCAGTACGCTATTACTAAAGATCAATCAAAGGAAAGAACAACATAAAGATATATTATTAGGGATAACTATGGGTCTGTCAACAGGGAGGGGGCAGTGTTGGGTGCATTGTAAGGGTAATGAATACTTTATAGAAAATGAGAATCTAATGGCAGACTACTATTTCTATATTATGTTACTTTTGTATAGCCAATAGCTTAAGACTAGGTTATGTAAAGGGAAGGGGCTATGAATAAATTGTTACAAACATAACTTTAACCAATAAAAGAGCAAAAAACCATCAATCTAAAAATGCCTTTCATTTTGTTCTAGCAGAACTCCTTCTGGAGAGCTACTACAATTTTCCCAACAATTTAATTCTTTTAATTTTTGATGTCTCTAGGGTTGGCCTCTATGTGGGAAAATCAGGGGGCAAGGTGGAGTGCACTCTTAGAATTGACCATTATATGATTGGGCAGCCCATGAGTGTTCAACTGATCTTTATTTCTTCAGAGCCTACAATGAGGAAATCCTTAGATTGCTCCAAGCTGCAACTTAAGGTAACAGTCTATTAGAAAAGCACGAAAAAAATGGGCAGCCTGGCCTAGTGGTAATACCTTTTATTTGGTACTTTTATATTGGTAGGTTATTTCTTTCATGGAGTAGGCTAGCTATTACCTCTCCTTAATAGGATTACTATTAGTCCAACTAGCCTAGTCTAGAATCAGCTCATTTTATTTAAAAATAGCGTAGAGTACTTAAATATAAATAATTTCGTTCACTGACTCTGAGGGCAAAGGGTTTCTTTAAATTTTCAATGTGTTAACTGACTGAGGCCGCGTTTTGTTTGGTGCTGTTGCTGTTTCTAATTTCAGTCGTGTTTCCTTAGGGTAAGTTCACACTATAGTGAAATCCTTAAAGGTTCCAAAGAAAAGTGTTCACGCGCAAAGAAGCGTCTCTGTGCATAGGGTAAGGATGAAGTTAATGCCGAAAATATTGCCAAAGTTAGCTGAAATTACAAGTTTTCCGTTGATTCTCCCAATCTATCCCTCAACCCTAGTACCTGTTAATTGAAGCAACTGTGACAAACCGAGAACTGGAAAAACAAGTAACAGGTGGCAGAATACATTTGAAATCTATAATTTGGGCTATATATTTGCACATTACACAGGTTGGGGGTAATCTTTCGTTCTTCATATTTTTACTTACAAATAAAGTGAGCAAAAGTTTGGCACTAAGAGAACTTAGTAAATTATTTTGTTTAAAACAACCAAATATGCATACTCTAATTGAAAATTCATCATCAAGGAAGAAGAAAACAGCATACTATTATAAATTTATTTACCAACTTAATTGTGGAAAATCAGTGCTTGTGTGTTATACAACGTTTAAAAAATGGATTTAAAATGAAACAATAAGTTTGAGACCAATGTTTTAAAATTTGAGACGAATGTTTTAAGCCTTTATTATACCCAAAAACTAGAAATATTTTGGTCATTTTCAAAAGCTCAAAAAGTGCTTAAATTTGAATTTGGGATAGAAGCGATTAACATATTTAAAAAATAAAATAAAAAAAACATCAAGTAGTATGTTCACTTTATTTGTAATTCAAAAATATGAACAACACAAAATTCACTAATTATTAGTATAGAGCTGCATGATTCTCCCCCGGATATATAGGCTAAGTGAAAGGTCACTTGTACGTGATAATGTCCCTATTGTTTTTAATTGGATATAAATAACCCAAAGAGAGTTCCCATTGAGAAAGAAAAAGCCCAACAGTGAGATTGATTTTGTCAAAGCTTAGAGGTTGGCCCCTTCAGTCCGTTTAAAGAAAACAGATTCACTATTGAAGCTTGGTTCAATTCAATTTTAAGGGTGACCCATGTTTGTGATACTTCATTAAATGGTTAAAAAAAGGATATTTTTATTTATTCATTTGTCCTGTTTGTTTTCTACCAGATTGTTTTTTAATCTTTAAATTGATAAACATTTCTTACAAATTAATTTGTCATACTAGAATTCCATTTGCAAGTTTTTGACCTACTTTGTAATCCCTGGTCTCAAAATTGCATGTAAATTTATTGAAGCTAGGAAACATAGAACTCCTGTCTGTTTAAAAATAATGGATGGACATAGGTATGATTTATAACACTAAAGCGCTAGGGCCATGGCAATTAAATACAACAATGAAGATTAACTTTAAAATACTTGATATAGCATAATTATAACAGTCACAAAGAAAATTAAATAATAAAATGATACTTCTGTGCTCAGTTGCTAACCTGAGTAATTGTCCTAAATTTTTAAATCTTGCAAAACATTCACCCCCATTATATTCACTAGCCATCTCTCATGACCCACACTCTTTTCTATACATCAAAAATTCAGGGAAAAGGAAGGACGGTCTTACTCGCACTTTTTCATTTCTACTTATATTGAACGGGTTTAAAAAAAACTTTCTATGGCTAAGCCAGTAGATCAGTAAAGGACCAGGTGGTTCTATGCCAAAGAAGTGCAATTCCAAGCTAGGGGCCAGCCATCTTATGATTTTGCATTGCCTTTCTGCTTACTGTCCCCAGATTTCCCAAGGTTCCCATTTAAAGTTGGGCCAAATTCTGGTTGAAATTCCAGAGTCACCTACTGACCCTTTTCCCAAACCAAATAAACTGGCAATGCCAGGAATCAAACCTTTGCCCCTTGGACAGAGGATTCTCAGCCCCGAGTGCCAACAACTTAGTAGGGAACACAAATATGACCAGAGAAAAACAACTATTTGAAAAAAGGAAAATATTGAAAAAAACTTAAGGTCATAGTTGCTGTTGTTTTCACTACTGTCCAATTAACAATATATATTTTATTTACACAAATTAATTTTAAGACAGGTATCAACAAAACTCCATCAGAGATAAAATATTACTTAAGATTCAACCAGCAATATGAATACTTAGCTTTGTGATATTCTAGTCTTAAAATAATAAAAAAAGAAAAATTGTATGTTCTATTTGTTTTCTACCAGCTCATTTGACCAAAATCCTTTTTGACGGCAACACGCCCATGAATGGCTTTAAATCTCTCTAAAATACCTTAAAAAAGAAGGAATTAAAAAAAAAATACACTGATCAGAAACAAGAATATTACTTGCAAGACAAAAATACATCCTAAACAATCACAAAATGTTCCTACAAAATACAAAATTATTTTTACATCATAAAATGTTCTTCTTAAAAACTAAAATAATTCTCAAAAAAACAAGAATACATCCCAAAAGATCACAGATTCTGTTTACAAAATATTACTTACAAAACAAAAACTAATTCTAGCAAGCGAAAAAATACATCGTGAGAAATCACAAATTCGTTTTCAAAACAAAAATACCTCTTACAAAGCTAAAAATACTTTCTGCCTGGCAAAAAAAATAATTCTTGCAAAAAAAGAATAGATCCTAAGCAATTACAAACTGTTCTTTCAAATTACAAAGTACTTGTTGCAAAACGAAAATACATCCTAAGCAATCAGAAACTGTTCTTTGAAAATACAAAATACTTGCTACAAAAAAATTCTTCTCAAAAAACAAAACTAATTCTTAAAAAACAAAAATATTCCAAAAGAGATCAAAGTCTTCTTGCCAAATACAAAAATATTTCTTACAAAACAAAAAAAAATTTTTACAAAACGGAATACACCCTAGGAAATCACAATTTCTTCTTACGAAGCAAAATGGTTCCTACAAAACGAAAATAATCCTAAACAATCACGAACGGTTGTTGCAAAATACAAATACATCGTACAAAATCAGAGATTCTTTGTATAAAATACAAAATACTTGTTACAAAACAAAAAATACATTTTTAAAAAACAAAAAACATCCTAAGAAATCATAAATTCTTCTTACATCATGTAAAATACTTCTTACGAAACACAACAATTCTTATACTACAAAATACATTCCAAGAGATCACAAATTATTCTTGCAACGTTAAAAATACTTCTTACAAAACAAAACAAAATTGCAAAACAAAAATATATCATAAGAAATCACAAAATTTTCTTATGAAACAAAAATAATTCCTATAAAACGAAAGTACATCCTAAACAATCACGGAACGGCTCTTAAAAAATACAAAATAAATCCTAAAAAATTGGAGATTGTTCTTACAAAATACAAAACACAGATTACAAAAAAATGCTTCTTACAAAGCAAAAAACAATTCTTACAAAACAAAAATATCATCCTTAAACTGTTCCACAAAAATCACAGACTGTTCCTACAAAAAACAAAATTATTCTAACATCACACAAAATACTTCTTACAAAACAAAAACAAATCTTAAAAAACAAAAATATATCCTAATAGATCACAAATTATTCTAAAAAAAATATTCTCATAAAAAAATACATCCTAAGAAATCATAAAATCTTCTTATGAAATAAAAATGATTCTGCCAACACGAAAATACATACAAAACCATTAAAAATGAGTCTTGCAAAATACAAAATAAATCTTAAGAAATCAGACGATGTTCTTACAAAAAACAAAACACTTGTTACAAAATAAAAAAATACTTTTTTCAAAGCAAAAAATTATTCTTACATAACGAAAATACATCCTAAGAAATCACATACAAAATATCTCATACAAAATACTTCTCTTGAAACAAAACAAAACTCTCACAGAACCAAAATACTTTCATAGTCCACCTGGTTAACGCTCTATTCCATTGAATGGAAATGTCCTTTCGAGTCTTAATGTGGACACAAAATCATTAGAATATAAAAGTTCCCTGAGAAAAACACATTAAATGAAGAATGAGATATAAAAAAGGAAAAAAAAACACCTTGAAAGAAAAAGAAATCCTGAAGAAACAAAGGCCTTGAACGAAAAAAAGAAAAATACATTTAAAGAAAAAGAAATCTCGAAGAAAAAGATCCCTTTCTAGAGATGAAGTGAAACAACGAACTATAGATATATTATAAACCCTCTTCAGCAGACAACCCATTGAGTGTAACGACGCTAACTCATTTATCCTTATTTTTTTCCCTGTGTTCAAACGTGTCGTTTTCAAATTGATCACTATCTTTATACCATGAGCATCAAATCGCACATTGAGCTACAGCTATTCCTTACTCAGTGTTTTGATATAACGTGATCGGATTACTGTTATAAGACGGATTGATTTTACTTTTGTTACCACAAGCAATATTCAAAACTATTTATTAAAAATTTTTTGTTTCTTTCATAATTTAATTGTAATCCTGAGATGGTTGTTAGAAATAGTCTAAAATCTTACTTTATCCGGTGTATTTCCAGCAGCTCTACAACCTGCCAAACTATATAATTTTTCAATCATATCATTTACATTCATGTAAATCCCAGTTCCTTGCTCAGGTTGAATAACATCAAAGTTATATTTAATGGACTTTTTTTCTAATTCGCTGGATTTCAAACATTTCATCTTTCTCCTACATCTTTAATTAAGTGTTCCTGATTCATCTATTGCCCGTTTTAAATATTGCTAATTGTCTAAATAAAAACAAGGCATTTCAAAGTCGAATCCTTTAGGGTCATGGTCCTCATTGATTTCTCTTACAAGCTCCTCATCTCTTCCAGAATCTATGGTAGCAATTAAACTGAGTCTATTCGGGGTTACAATAGCTTGACTTAAGTGAGATTGGCTGCTTTCTCGAACACTTGCTGCGTTGCTAAAAGATTGATCCATTCGTTGAAATTTTCCTCTTAAATTAGTGTAATTTTCATGTAATATATCAGTAATCATGTTTGTATTTTTATCTTCTGCTTCAACAATTTGAACACCTAGCTTTTCAGCATAGTCACAAAATCCAGCTTGCTCTGTGGAACGTTCTTGAACTCTGTTTCTTTGTATTTCTCTACTTTTCATTATGCTTGTTAATAACCTATTCAACATTATAGGATCCATTTACAGAATGAAATTTTTTATTGAGTAGCTTTCGAGAATCATTTTTCGTAGAAACCACAAATAATGAGTTCACAGGTTTTATCTGACAGTTCATACGTTATAGGGGTTGTATGTTTCACTGCTGCTATTTGAAATACTTCAGGTATGCAATTTGGTAGGTAGCCTTTATGAAAAACACCCTTACTTTTATTAATTCCAGCCAAATCACCAACATTGAATTTATTTTGGGAATGGTTTTTGAACTTTGATATTCATTGTGTGTGAAAACTGAGAATATTTAATATGTCGGAAAGAAAAATACTTGATCTACTGAAATGCTATTTCAACAAAAATTAAAAGAAAAAGAGCGTTTTGTAGGATATTTTTGTGAGTAAAATTCAATCCAAAGCTTATAGTTAGAATACTATAAAGTAATAGAATATATTTCGTCTTACTTTTAAAAATTTATGCAGGTATGTGAACAGAAAAGCTTATGCTTCTCAATCGAGTCATTGAGCTTGGATGTTTCAGCTGAGCTTTTATAGTTCAGACCAAATAATGAGAGGTAGAGTCTTGAGTCTGAAGGTATATGAAGCTTATTTCTATGTTTGCTCGTGATAAATACATAGGATCAATTCATAGGATGAAAAAGCCCTCTCAAGATGTATTAAGTTTCGGAAAGGCCGCAGATGCTTCAGGGCTACATCAATTTGCTTGTATAAATCTGAAGTTTAAGTGCTATCTTTAAGGAGTCCCTTATGATTGTTTGATCTTTAGATTATTTTAACGATAACCCGATATTTCAGTCAGATGTCTTTATCTAGAATGCAGGTAAAAAGAAGATTTGACAGGGCTAGTTGACCTCCATTCATGTTTGTTCCTTAAAAATGGTACTAGAATTTTTTTATTGGTAATCGGATTAGTTCCTAGACAGCCAGCGCCTCAATATAAAGTTCTTCTGGGAAAAACATAATAATAAAGGTACATTTAAGTATTATGACTTTACTATGGACAAAGCTTGAGCATTGCTTTTGAAAGGGCTTTATTTTCCTAGGAATCTTAAATTTGCATTACAGTATTTTGCTTAAACGAAGAACTTAAGTTTATTTACCATTTACGATAAGATTTTTTTATTGGAATTGTTTAATGTAAAGATTGAAGCATTAATAAATTGGCTCCAGATTTTGGAATCCATTTATCTCTTCTGGTTTTGCCTGTTTCTTAAAACTATTTTCTAGGTTAGGTTCTCCTTGTACTCTTTGAAGATATGGCTTTCGAATTCGTAGATTGTACAGTTTCTGTAGATTTTTAATTGTCCAGAGCTACGAAGTGAAGCTGAGCGTGTATTTGACTCAGTTAGTGAAGGATGGACAGTCCCAACGTCTTTGGGATCATTTCTGTGAAGCAATGTAATTGATTTTGTAGCTGATTAAGCCCATCTGTTTTACATTCTGCTACTTTATTTAAAATTTAATAAAATCCTGTTAACTATGGCTTTTTGTTTTCCCTATGTGAATTGGTAAATGATTGCCCTCTGATTTAACTTTCAAGTTGCTTAATTTTGATTTAAGGGTTTTTTCTATGCTTGAATTCTTTTTAAAGCTCAAAATTAAATCATTTGTTTAACGTATTTGATGTAAAAATTTATCATAAGAACTAGTTATTTTAAATCAAAAAGGTAAAAGCCACAGAGTTATTCTTCCCACTCTTAACTTGAAAATTTAATGTTTGCTTTACGACCCTCTGAAAATCACAATTCCTTCACAAACATTCTTATCAAAATTCACAAAGATTCTTTCGAGTTCAGCATGAGCTATTGGGTGAAACTAAGATTATTAGATAATATAACTGTTATTATGCTACTTGATTTTGATGGGTAATTTAGGTTTTCAATTATCAGAAACTAGTATATAATCTTATTGTTCCGGTGCATATATTTAGCCCATACGAAGGACGGTGGTTTTTGTTCTGTTCACTGCTGGTATGAATTTTTTATCTTTACTTATAGTTTTATATCGTAAAATGTTTGATTATGAAATGACAAAGCCAAAAACATGGCAAAATCTTTCTGGGGTATTAAAAGGGTCTTAGGTTATTATTCAATCATTGTCCTGAGATTTCTCAAGTAAATTTACGAAAATTTTTCTTTAGAACTTAAAGATCCTTTACCATATGATCGTAAAGGTCTGTTTGGTTTTTACTAACCCTATTTCATTAACTATAGAGGGTAATAATCTTGTGAAAAATTTTCAAGACATATCTACCAAGCTCGAACCCAATACTAACCCTTTGAAATTGGAGCTAAATGTTAACATGAACAGTAGTATGCTTTTCGATATTTATTCTTATGTTTGCGGGCCACAACAGAATATTGCATTTTGAGCAGCCTTGGAAAATGCAGAAGAACTGAAAACAATTTTAATAGACGTTCATGAAGTCAATGGCTGTGAAAATAATTTTTATTTCCCAAAGTTGAATCTTGAAAAAACTTCTAATGAAGAGCTTTTGGGTTTTGTTTAAATCCTTTTCTATCATTCTAGGAATGTTTTATGCAATCTATTGTTTTCGGCAAACAGATTCAACAGTAAAAAGGATGCCAACAATGATAGCGATATGGGTTTTTTTTAACTCTTTTACACGTTGTTTTATTAACGGCAGTTAAGATACACATAATATTAACATCAAACTTAACCGAAGAATCAAAAAGTGATTTATTGCATTTTTTGGAATTCTTAAAATAACAGAAAAAAAAACATAAAAATCCATAAGAAAATTAAAAACAAAGTTATAAGGCTCTCAAGAAATTTTCTAAAGTAATCATTTTAATACTTTTGATATGCAATTTTGATTATTTATATAACAAAAGCAGGGTTATTTGTCTCTGAAGCACTAGTAAACACAAGAAAAAAAGTTTTCCTTGCTGATGAAGGTGGGGGACTGCAAGTATCCGGTACAAGGTTTTAACGATGGTTATATCAATTGTTTAACTTCTATCGCGGTCTTATTTTGCGTCGTTGACAGCCTCTTCATTGAAATTATTAAGAATATTTCGTATATTATTTTTTATTTCAGCAAAAATCACTACAGTGGTATATTTGGAAAAATGTTTCAAAATATAACCCAAAATTTGTTACTATAGTCGAGCTGAAATTTTGGCACAATAAAGATCGTTGTCTTCAGTCTGAGAATACCATAGAGTAAAAAAAACAATTCATAACAAATATGTATAACAAACTATGTCTTTTAACCAGCTAAAATCGTATTTTTTTTAATCAGTTGAAATTGAATCTTGTTTGTTTTTGTTATTTGTGCAGCCGAAGCAATACCAACATACTTTTGTGTTGAAATCGTATCTGTATGGAGTTTTAGACCTGAGTTTTTGGTCGGAATTATATTTCAAAGCTTCTCTTCAGATACAAGGTGCTAGTTTCTGTTAATTGCTAGATGGGTAGCTATTCTTTGGTTTCTGTAGTTGTGAGCGGTTCATTGGCTATTGATTATGCCAATAGCTCAGTTAAATTGCTACTTAATCATTCATGAGGAGCTGAAAACGTACGTTAAATAATATCGACTCTGGTGACTCCAATGGTGGTCTTTCCATTCTTATGCTGTTATTTTGAAATTTCTCTTAAATTTTTTCTTGCCCTAAACTTTTGCTATTAAAAACGACCGAAATAAAAGTCGCCCTTTTTTCCAATCACCATAGTCACCTGAGTTCTAAGTCACCAATTAGTCAGAAATGATCAGTTTTTCTCTCTAAATATGTTTTTTCAAACTTTTTAAGCGTCGCTATTCATTATTCACTATTTAAGTAACAAACTTATTCATTATGAGCATTTATATGTGATTTTTATTGCAATTTTCATAAAACCTAAAGATGAATCATCAAACGACGATAAATGTATTTTCCCTTCATTTCCAATGAAACACGGAGACAATATTGTGGCTGGCTCTCTTGGTCTATCTGCAGATTCCAAACCTAGTTCTGGTCATCTTAAACTGGAGTCATAAACTGGCGAGGACAAAGATATTTTTCAAGTATATTGAGCTTCTTGTGTGTATTTGGATGTCCAAAATAATAAAGCATATCACATCCTTTCATATTGTGGCAGGGCATTAAAGTATTGTGGCGGGGAATAAAGAAACGCCCCAGATAGTTCTAGCTATTAGAATATTAAATTTTATATTCCAAATAAATCCTTGAACAAAACGACAAACATACTTTTATTTGAAACTCTTTTCCAACTTTTGAAAATCATTTCATATTTTTTCGTTTTTGAAAAATGTTAGATATTTTCTTTTATTTCTGGTGAAAGGATTTAGACGTTTGTACAAGTAGTGCGCTGTTTTTAGCCAACTTGGTTTTAGGTTTAAAGTAAATTCTTGCACAACCCAAACTTATGAATTTATATGCTTATAAGAAAATACTTCTCCTATTTTTACAATAACAAAGGAATAAAGATTTCGGAGAATGATAAGAATAATACACCAAATTAGCTTCTTTAAATTTCTGACCAAGGCAAGATTCTTCGACATAAAATTTTAATAATTGATTAAGGTTAGAACTGTTAGAGCAGAATTTTTTGCCAAATAAAAAAAAGACTATACAAATACATCACTTAAGTAATCTAAATAATATCTCACTAACCTATTTATTTTTTGCGATTTTTTCTTTTTTTAATTTTACCTGCTTCATGTAATTGAAGAATATGTACTGAAAAAAAGAACCTTTAATTATTGTCTTTTCGATAAGAAGGAATATCTTTATTGTTCACAACAAAATACTTTAACACATTCATGGTAGTAAAAAGAGGAACATAATCAAATCCGATACCTACTGGTGCTAAGATATTTGGAAAATAATAAACTACGTTTGCTAGACTATTTGACTGAAGAGAGATTTGTCCGATATCTCTTTGCTTTTTAATACATGTTTGATCGTTTAGATCACTCTTGACAAACTTTTTGTGGTCGAGTAATTTCTATGCGAATTTTATAAGGGTGCAAATTTTACAGAATAAAATCAGTCCATTGTTAGGAGATTATGTTGATGGCTTTAATGAAAAAGTATTTTGTTTCAAGCGTTTGAGAGTGCTTATCGTTGGACAACTTCATGATTACCGAGCCGACATTTTGCGTATCAGTAGCATTTTGGGAGCTGATGAGCGCATCTCTTTATTTAAAAATAAATTTGAAAAGTTTTTCTTGAATGAAGAAACGTAGTTTATTAATAGATGTTTTTTACGAAAAAGGTATAGTGGGAGTATGTTTATTTTGTTTTAAATCAATGAATAATTTGTAGAGAGTCAAAAGATTACAGCTGTCTTTTATCCAGCGCATTGGTTTGAAGGTTTGAAATATCTGAAAATTTGTCTGTAGGGAGGACTTGATTAGTGCAGCACCTGGGGTCAAGCTAGCACATCATCTATTTAGCCCACTTAAATTTTTGAATTTTCATTTTGAAGTTTTGCAGCGGAACATTACAAAAGAAAAACATACAGTTATCAAGATTGCATCCAATTTTTTTTTGCAAAAGATGTGTTAAAGCAGGCAAGGGATATGTGCAAAAGTGCCTTGAAGTTTGATGTTCTTGGAAGGCACAGGGGATTACATCCAAGGGCAGCATTTTTGCAGATTTCCATGATCTGTTGAGTGGTTTTTTAGCGTGCAAGGAGGAGCTACCATTCTTTGTCGATCCTTGTGAAGTAAAAGCTATCCCTAACAAACAAAGTACTATTGTAGCATCTCGTTTAAACGAGTGCGTGAGCATGTAAAATTTTCTCGTTAAAAAGAAGGAAACCTCGATACAGCCCCCCGGCACTGTAGTCTGGCCCTTAGTTCCAGCTTAAGTGCAACCTTCTGTTTCTGTTGTGTTGAGGAATGTTCCAAGCAACTTGAATAATTGAAACCCAGTTAATGAACGTGAGTTTGTGGAAAAGCTTGGTTGTGCCAATAAGGTCCAGCATGTTCTGGTTAAAAAAGACTAGATAGTTATATATATGTCTGACGAACAATCAGTGGCTGCTGCTGTTGCTACATTACCGAACGCGCTAATTATTCGGGCGAAGGTTGTGAGGCCCAAGTATGCCGGCATTATCAGGATGGACTAAGACTATGCCCAAATACCTATTCTTGTTAGCAGTGTGAACAGTGCAACCAGATTCGGTAATACGTCCGTAGTCCAGTTAAAATTCATATCGAAAGATGAATTAGATCGTGCTGTTAGACACGGAATCAAGATTGAATATGGTTTATTTTGAGTTACGATGCCAATCAAGAAACCTATGCAATGTCACAATTGTTAAGGCTTCGGTCATTTTAGTAGAGATTGTTCTAACCCAACTAAATACAGCAAATAAGCCAGTAATCATAGCAATCGTGACAGGGGTTGTCAGACACAGTCCTTTACCTGTACCAACTGTGGTGGCATTCATCACAGCAACAGTCTGAAGTGTTCAGAGCTCAATAAATACCTACCTGTTCAAGGGCCTGAAGTTTATAAAGGAAACTATAAGCCATGTTTGTTAATATGGACTCTAGTCCTAGTGAAATAATTTCTGTATTTTTTCAGAATATTCATGGCGCCCAGGAGAAATAAGGAACTCTTGAGAACTTGTGTGTATTGAGTGTGTGTGTGTGTATTGTCGTGTGTGCATTGATCTTCAAATGAATCCATCGACAATCCCCCTTCCTTATTTTGGTTTATTTTTTTGTTTTTCCTTATTTCTTTTTCCTTATCTTTCCCTGCCTTTTCTCATTTATCCTTATCTTGATTATATTATTTTTTACTTTTTTCCTTATATTTTGTCCTCTCCGCTATTCCTTATTTCAGATTCAGTTGTTTTGGCTATTTTCTTTTGTTTTTCATTTTCATGTGTTCATAAGAATGAGTTCAGCTTTACCTCTGTACAGATTCCATAGCTCTGCTGTGATGTTGATAACCTTTGGTCTGGTGGGTTTGGTTGCTCAGTGGATATGCCATCCTCCGTGAGTAAATTGACGATTTCTTTTGGTGACCAGGTTGGTATCAACTCTGTGTGGGAACGTTTACTTGAATTACAAAATAATCCTTTAGATATTGAAAGCATAATTAATAATTCAATTGAAGTAAAAATCAGAAGAATAGTGATTCTAATTTGGCTAATAAAAGTAAGTATGTCTCGCAAATAAATGGTTCTGCCACTTCAAAACGCTATGATATTTTCTTTGTGTTACACCTTAACATTCAGGGACTTTGCTCGTGTTTTAATCAGCTGGAATTGATCGTTAGTGGTGGAACTCCTGATGTTATTCGATTATTTGAAACTTTCCTAGATTCAAAAAAAGGATATCCTTTTAGATAATCCACGAAACAGGATGGAGAGGCCGAGCAGGAAACAGATTGCGAGATGTGGCCTTGCCCTTTATATTACCGTTCGTCTTGCATATAATGTCCGAAAAGATTTGAGCCGAAATGAGGAAGAAATCTTTGAATCCCTTTTTATTGAGATTAAATCAGTGCTAGGTATTTAGCTGTGGGTTCCAGTGGATCTATTCCTTCGTTTTTGAAATTCTGGAAGAGGTTTTGGACTCCAAAAGTATCCTTGTAAACTAATCCTTAAGGGCGATTTCAACCTCAGTCGTCTGGATAAAAATCTTGCTTTATCTATAGATTTTTTGAAAATGATGCTCTCTTTGGGAACTCTATCTTCAGTGTGTATACCAATCCAAGTTACTGACACGCATGCATCTCTTATTGATAATATTTTTCATCACTAGATGTGTTAGGTAATTTGGTGCTGGTTAGTGATATTTCTGATCATTTTCCCGCTATTTCTCGATATAAGAGTGCTGATCAAGTGCAGCGTATAGCATCACCATCTAATCTCCCATTTTTAAGTTACAGTAATACTGAGCTGAGTCTACTTAATTCTCGTCTGACTGGAAAAGAAAAATTATTTTTGGAAGCTTTACAAGGCTTCATCATCTGTAGCTCATCACGAACGATTCAAGGCCTATAGGAGTATATTTCATGCTCTTTGTCGGAAGGCTAAGTCTCCGTAAAATCATAGGAAATTTTCTGAATGTCGAAAGGATGTTAGGATGACATGGTATTTAATTTATTCAGTTCTTAGACATACTCCCCCTCTGCCTTCATTTCCATCAATGCTGATACTCGATGGTAAAACCGTTTAAGGAGATGCAGATGTTCAGCTAGAGCTTACCTCTTATTTTGCTAATATTTGGAAGGCAACTGCTTCCTCTACAAGCTCTGCAACTTCTCGTTACGATTTCAGAGCCTATCTTAGACCCTCATAATTAAAGTCAATGGTCTTGAGTTCTGTTTCTGAATTTTTGGTAGCTCGTATCGTGAATACTCTTAAAAGGATCATCTTCTTCAGGACCAGACAAAGTTCCTACAAGGGTTGTTCGTTCCATTCTGCCTGCTTTTCTGTCACCATTGACTAAGCATTTCAATCTATCTTTTGAGAAAGGAATCTTCCCTGAATCTCTCAAGCAAGCTAAGGTTATAGTGCTGTATAAAGGTGGTTCTCGGAGTGATCCTGCTAATTTATGGGGCAATTTCTCTCTTATCCGTTTTCAGCAAAATTTTTGAGAAGGCTATGCTATCCAGGCTTCTTAGTTTTCTGGATACAATAGAATTTTTGCATGATTTCCGGTTTGACTTCCAAGCGAATCACTCTACGGAGCATACTTGAACAGCTTTCTTGAATTTCATTCATTCGACAATAGACTCTGGTCATATCCCAGCAGCTTTATTTTTGAATGTTCGTAAAGCTTTTGATCCATTGACTCATCGGATTCTTTTTTGGAAACTATTGCATATTGGTATAAGGTCAAACATTTTTTCTTACTTTGATTCATGTCTTTCTGGTAGGCTTATTTCAATTGATCTGGGTTTTTCAAGAACCAAGAATCTGTTCTTGATCCCATTTTATTTCTGATTTATTTTAACGGTCAGAATTCGGCGGTAAAAAACACCAGATCTCTGGAATGCTGCAAGCTGTGCCATCCTGATGCACGATCGTGTTCCAATACTACTTGTAATAAAGATTTTCTAGTAGCTTTTGCTGATGATACCACTCTTGGGACCCTTGGGAAGATGGAATATGATATCAAGTCTCACCTTATGGCAATATTCGAGAGAGATATTTCATGGTTTAATGCGAATTACTTGGCCTTGAATGTTGGTAAGTCATATTTTCTTATCTTTTCTTGAACTGGTATAGCTTTCCCTCAGCTTTTACACCTTCAAGTGTCACAAGGCTCCTTGTTTGGACCAGAAAATCGGGTGGTCCAGTTTCAAGATTTCCTTCTTGATGAGAACCTTTCATTTAGAAACCATATAGACATGAGTAGGGTTGAGGTCTCACAGAGTTTGGTTACATTTGGAAGCTCGGACATGCATATCCTGGATCTATTATGAAGCCTTTTTTTCCTGCCTTGTCTAGTCATATGTTTCATATTGCTCCATTGCATGGATATCAGCTTTTCCTTCTACACTGTGGTCACTTTCTGTCAAGTATAACAAAGCATGACGTCTGATTGTGGACACCAACCGTTCCTCACCAACACCGCTCTTAAGTCTACGGTCTATTTATATTATTTCTTGTGCTTCTTTTTTCTTTCATCAGCCTCACGGCAATCTTCCAAAATCTCTTCAAAAAATTCCTATGTTTATTTTTGATTCAGCTTCATATTGCCTTCATTCTTCAAATAACATCTACGTTCCGCCTACCCCTGCTATTCAATCAGATTTCAATCCCCTCATTACTTGTCAGCAAGTCTGGAATTCGCCATGTTCTTCAGTGCAGAGATGCCACTCGTTTTGGACTTTTAAAAGGATTCTTAAGGATCATTTAGTAAAGAATGAAACAGAATAGCATTTTTTTTTTCTGAGGAGTTGATGTCCCCTGAGTTTTGTTCATGGTGTATGGTTTTCCTCCCTGCGCTTTGGTTCTCAGGCCTCAGGTATCTTTTCTTTTTCGTCTTCTGTGTTATTTGGCTATTGTTCTCTTTTTTTTTCGTTGTTGCTTAAATTGCATTTTTTTTGTATCCCCCTTGTATCCCTAGCCATGGATTCTTTTGAGGGGAAATAAGTATATTTTATTTCCATTTTGTATCGCATTTTGTATTGTATTGTAATGAATAAACTTCTTCCTCTTCTTAAAACACAGGATTTAAATATAGATTTTAATAGAAAGGTTTCCACCTTGTTGATATTATAGTCATGCAAGATATGTCATGTACATATTCTTATGTTCCCGGGGCAGTACCTTTTCTACCCTCAGCTCTCCCACTTTGCTTATTCAGACTGTAAGTGAATACAGTAGGGATTAGGGGCAAAGTGGATGGCCCAGTTGAGTCAGGGAGAATTGTCGAATTTATTTTATTCTCAAAGTATGCTTTCCAACTAGATCGTATTCTATCTGTGGATTTATGTGGTTTAAATGCTCGTCATGGAGGGAGCAAGCCCTGAAGTTTTTCTTTTTAGCCAGTTCTTTTACTCATTACCTTTCCCATCTATTGAAAGAATAATTGTTTGGGAGTAAAAGGATTGCGGCATACTTTTTATAAGACGCATTGTTGCCCTCCTTTGATGGTTGATTTAAGCGCTGTGTAAGTAATTAATATGTAGTTTGAAAATAAATTAGTCACTTAGTCGGTACTGAATTAATGCAGTTCTTGGATACCACACTGTAGCGACACTTTTTAAACAAACTCATATTTAAGTAAACACATGCACAACCTCAAACTTAAGACTTTCAATTATATTACAAGCTAAAGGTTTTAAAATTGAGAATAGGTTTGCCAAAAACTAGCTTGTTCTGCTCGTTATCTAAAAAGAATAAATGAACAATTTGTTGATTCACGAGAATAATACCTCAAATTGGCTCTTAAAATTTGACACCAAAGGCAAAATTCATTAAAACTAAATACGTAGTGACTAATCAAGGCTAAGTGTTAAAAACTAAATTAACCCTTTCAGACCTGAACCAAGAAGGAGTTGCGTAAAAATTCTGACAATAGCAGAGAGTGATCCTGGAGGTTCAACTAGAACAGGTTTATTTTTAAAATTTTTATTTCATTCCATATCCAAAATGTGAATGGTTACCATATGGTCACGTCAGGTATATACAGATACTATTTTAGGTGAAAATTTGTGAAATAGTTACGATCTGAGTTCAAACACAGTCGAACTTTGCACTTCGAACACATGATTCGACTGGTTCCACCCATAACACACTTCTCATAGCGACACCCTCCCTTTTCAGTCGTATCCGGAAAATGCGAGGTCTGGTCAAACCTCACTGATTCCGAAGGCATCCCGTCTCGCGAGGTAGTCGTATTGCGCTTGGTCACTGATAAGGATGGTCTTCCAACTCGAGGACTTTGAGATACGCAAGTAAGAACCAACCCACGAGCAATGTCCATTTTGAAGTACAGCAGAGACACGTACTAAACATTGATCTGCTTACACTGTCGGCGGTGTATCAGTCAGGTGTTGTTTACAGCCATGTCAAAGAAGTAGTACACAATCCTCATATACCATTTCTTAGAGCGAATGTCAGTCCTGTAAAACTCCAGGAGCATGTCAGCAAGATCTACACCCTCCATTGAATTGTTGTAGTCACGGACGATTCGGGGGCGATCAACTTCGACGTATTTCTGTGTTGTGTCATCTCATCTCTGAAACTTATCAATTGGGGTGACTGCACAGTATGAAGAAGCCAAATGGACTGGTTTGTTGTCATACCATTTTACTACCGATACTTCTGAATGTCTTTCAAAACGAAAGTCCACTGACCCTCGTCCATTCTTTTTCATGCTGGTGTCGGTATCTAGAACAGCGCCCCTCATTCTGTTGCTGCGTATCGTACCACATGACTCGATGCCATTTTCAACCTGGAGCTTGTGAATGAGATCGATGCCAGTATAGAAGTTATCAAAGAACAACATGACGTTCATGAACCTTGGCAGATTTTATACAAGCCAAAGGACAACGCCAGTACCTTGGCCAAGTTCAGAAATTTCAACAGATCCTTTTCCTGTATATACTTCTATGTCACACACTATTCCGCTGATGCCGGCTCTCGTGAAAACCTTTACACCCCACGAGTTGGGCTTGTCCTTCAAGTACTGTCGAAATTCAATTCTTCCTTTGAATGGGATCATTTGTTCGTCAATACTTTGGATCTCTTCAGGGTCTATTTTTTCCAGATTCTCCCTGAATGCGTCGTATAGTCTTCTGATCTTGAACATTTTATCATGACCAACCTCCCCTTTTCGGTATCATTAAGGTGTCATCGCAAATGTGGAAAAAAGACCTGAAATTGATGAACCAATCTCTGCTCATGGTATCAGCCACCGGAAAATATCGTAATCCATTCTCCCAGTACATTCTAATAGCTGGAAGTTTGAGAATGCTCATAAGCATTTGAACTCCAAGAAATCTGCGCAGCTCGTCAAGGGAAATTTTCAGAGCAAGATTCTTCTTTCTCGTGGCATTTAGATTCGTTTGGTCCACAATGTTTGAAAGAGTGTCTTCTGTGAAAAACATTCGGAAGAGATCAAGGGGCGTTTGTACCTCGTCATAATGTGACATAAAACCCTTCCATGTAATATCTCGAGGTTCGGGCTCCATTTTTATCCACTTGTATTGCTTTGCCTCCTTCGCTACTTTCTTTTTTGCTACTGGTTTTGCCGTGACCTGAGGAGCATCAGTTGGAGTTACTAGACCGGCCACTGCATGGGAAGGAGCATTTTTTGAGCTCTTGTAAAGACAAAGGGTTTTAGTAGGTGCAGTAACTGTTGCTGGCTGTATTGCAGAAGAAGCTGACACTGGTGCTGATGATGTCCTTGAAGAACTGTTTGACGCTGTTGTATCATTGAAGCCCGGGAGAGGTAAATCGAATTGATCCGTGTCATCGCCATTGTCTAACTCGAACCTGCCAAGCATTGCTAAAGGGATTTCGTCTGTGTGGTCGATATCCTCTTCATCTCTTCCGTCTTTATTGCCATAACAGTTGAGAGAACGTAAAGGCTGAAATTTTTTATCTGGATTGTCTGGTGCCCAGTTTGGGTCGTCGTCGTCGGAAGAGATATCGAGATCTGAATCAAGTTCAAGTTCAAGTTCTGTTTATTACTACATAATTTCAATATAAAAAGCCAATTTGGCAGAGAGAGGGCTCGAGGCCAAATGGCAGACAATTAAATAAACTGTATGCTATAACTACATCAACATAAAATAATATCATAAATTAACCATAATCCATCCAGGTTCCAGATTCAAACCACCAGACTGAGTTGGGATTTACCGCTATAAACCACACATTTATTATTTATTTACTTAATTTTTTTTTTTCATTTTTTTTTTTTATTTTTTTTTTTTTTTTTTTTTTTTCTTTTTACTTTAAACATTTTCTATGAGCATTGATTTTATTTTGTTTTTCAGCGTATTAATAGAAAGTTCAAGCTTGATTACATTATGATAACTTTGCCATACCCTCAATATTGTATTTCTCAATGAAAATCTTGATCTTTCTGAAATTATCAAGGGTTGCCGGGCTTTACAAGGATTACGCGTGTTATGGTCGTGATCGGAATTAGTTCCAGAAAATAAATCGGGTTCATAAAAATATTCAGGTAGGGAATTTGAATGAAGTTTTTTCTTAAATAAAATAGAATGAAAAACAATAAAAGATTCAAGGGGCAAAATGTTCAAAAAAAGAGGAAGACTTTTAGTTGACGACTTATTAGGGCAAGAATCAGGAGATGGTACAAAAAGCTTAAGAATTCGGAGAGCTTTATTCTGCTGCCTTATCAATGGTAATATATTCGATCGAAAAGTATTCAAATATACAAGAGGACAGTAATTTAAGTAAGAATGAATTAGCGAAAAATAAATACACCGCAGGGCATCATAAGGGAGAAAAGGTTTAAGAAGCCTGATCATACCGACGTTCCTTGCAACCTTTACCCTCAGGCAATTTATGTGCTCCTTCCAACTTAAATTCGAATCAACTATCACTCCTAGATACCGAAGATGGTGGACTCTGCTGATCGTAGTATCACATTTTTCAATTGTTAGGGAATTAAAAGTTGGCAATGCTTTTGAAATCCGAGAGAAAATCAGGAATTTGGTTTTAGATGTATTAATACATAAATTATTCGCTGCGAACCATTCAAGCAGATATGTAAGAACTTCTTTCATTTTTAAACGTAGTACAAATTCAGTAGGACCACTAATATTGAGGGCTGTGTCATCCGACTTGTCCATCCAAAGAGATCAGTTCAGATCTCGTAGTATCAGCATCAACATACTGGCTTCTCTCAGACAGAAATGACATGATCAGGTTATTAGCAGGTCCTCGAATACCGCAATTCTCAAGCTTTCTCCGTAAAATCTTATGACAGATTGTATCGAATGCCTTTTTTATGTCAATAAATATAGATGCTGGAATTTCACCTCGATCAAGAGCATCATGAATATATTGCGTGACCGCTAGGATAGCTTGTTCCGTTGAATGGCTTTTCCGAAAACCGAACTGTGACTTACTAAAGTATTTGTGTTTTTCTAGGAAATTATTTACTCTCTTGTAAATGCACCGTTCAATAACTTTCTCAAACGCGGAAAGGATTGAAATAGGTCTATAATTAGATGGGTCTTTAGGGTCTCCTCCCTTGTGCAGAACAATAACACGTGCAGATTTCAAACATGATGGGAACTTCCCGCTCCTGAAACAAATATTCACAATATGCACAAGGAGGTCAGCTACATTAGCAATAATTAGTTTTAACAGTCGGGTAGATGAACCGTCTATCCCTTCAGCTCCACCAGGTTTTAGAAGATTAACTATGTTTATCAGCTCTTCTTTTGAAGTCGGCGTTAAAAATAGCGAAGACAAAGAAGATGGAGGTAGGTAATCTTCAAACTTATTTCTTTGTTCAGAATTATTAGCAGCTACAGACTCCTTTACCGTACTTACACCAACATTGGCAAAATGCTTATTAAACACGTTTGCTATACCAGGTCTATCAGACACCAGTTCAGGACCATGATTTATAGATTCAGGAAATTTAGACATTTTTTTCTTTCCAATAATTCCATGGATAATCTCCCAAGATTTTTTGGGGGAACCCGAAGCTTCTGCAAAAAGTTTCGTATAATGTGACGCTTTTGCTGCACGGATCACTTTAGTTAAATTGTTTTTATATAATCTGAATTTTTCCTTGTTATCTTCACTTGGGTTCTCTATTCGGATTTTATAAAGTTGATTTTTTATTTTAATTGATCGGACAATCCCTTTAGAGATCCAAGGTTTTCTTGGCTCTTGGCGTCTTGATTTACTTGTTTTCGCAGGACACGCACGATCAAAAGCCTTTTCAAATTCTTGTATAAAATAATTAGTTGCTTGATCAACATCCTGATTATCCAAACACGGACTACGGTTAATATTATTTAATTGGTTTCTAAGAGATTCAATCGATTCTGCATCAAGCTTTCGAGTTTTCCGTTCAGGATGTTCTACTTTTGGCTTATCAAGTGTAACTTCTGAAAGGATTAAAAAATGATCAGAATCATCATAAATAATCACATCACATGTTTTCAGATCCAGGTTGGTGAATAAGTTATCAATTAAAGACGCGGTAGTGTCAGTGACGCGAGTAGGGATACGGCATGCAGGAAGCATTCCAGTACTAAGGAATGAAGAAATAAATTCATTTGCTAAGCTAGAATTATTTTGAGCTTGTTTGAGATTAGACGGAGCAAGGAGGTCGATGTTAAAATCCCCCATAAATAGTAGTTTTGAACTACTATTACACTACTATTTACTACTATTTACACTATTTACCTGAATCACAATCAGGTATGAATAAAAGCCTTGCTGCTTCTTCTGCAGTCATTTTCTTGGTAGCTCTTCTACTTCTTTCTTTGATCAGTCTCTCTTCCAAGGGCTTGGTACCGTGACCTCTGTTGGAGTCAGAGCTTGTGCTTGGATCAGCTGAAAAGAAATTCAAGGTAAGTGCATCACTTAATAATAACAATAATAATAATATATTGCAATAAAATAGGCTATTGGCCAAAACACTTGCCTGAGGCATCCCACAAAATAGCTTTTTTACCCTTGTTTGAGTAAAAAGGAGGAACAAAAAGAAAATTCGCCTTTTCTCGATCAGAAAAAGGACTTGCTGCCTCGTTTGCTGTACAAATGTGCCTCGGTATGGTTTGGCACTGAATGCCTGACGTGACCATTTAATAACCGATCGCTAGCAACCTTGTTTGCGGCTAAACTACAGCTCAAAATTAGACTAGTGATATCTCATTCGAAAGAACGCAATCTTAGCTACAAAATAAGATCATAATCAGGCTCTGAACTTACCAGAAACGTCCAGGTCATCGAAGTCGAAATTTGCACCTTTCCTTTTTTTCGACATTTTATGTTTTGTCTAAACTTGAACGCTCGCTCGACTGCTCGGGTAAAGCCTTGAGGGACACTAAATTCAAATGCGATAGAGTCAAGCAAGCGCTATCTAGTGGAAAAGAAATCACGGTTGTGACTTTGTCAAGTCAAGAGAACAATAATAGGCGGCGGGCGGTATCCGTATGGTGACCACAGGCATGAAAGGGTTAATTGTCCAATAAAAAGTAATTTACGTTGAGTGAACTTTACATTATTTCAGTTTTCCTCCTTGCAGATAACCCAAAAAGCCACACTGTGGGAAAAACCTTTCGAATGCGATATGTGCAGGAAATGTTTTGCTACAAATTCTTGTTTAATTCTTCCTCAGAGAACTCATACTGGAGAAAAATCATTCAAATGTAAAATGTGTGATAAAACATACATCAAAAATTCCAACCTAGATTTTCATTAAAGAATTCATACTGGAGAAAAACCTTTTCAGTGCGACATATGCGATAAAATATTCATTCAAAAATCGACCCTATCTAACTATCAAAAAACTCACACTGGAGAAAAACATTTTCAATGTGAAATAAGTAAGAAATTTTTTTCTTTAAGATCTAATTTATATAAACATCAGATAAATCATACTGGAGAAAAACCATTCAAATGTGACACATGTGATAAAACATTCAAAAGAAAAGCCCACCATTCATCTCATCAAACAGTTCACACTGGAGAAAAACCTTTCCAATGTGAAAAATGTAAGAAATGTTTTTCTTTAAGATCTAATTTATATAAACATAAGATAACTCATGCTGAAGAAAAACCATTCAAATATGACACATGTGATAAAACATTCAAAAGAAAAGTCCACCTATCATCTCATCAAACAGTTTATACTGGAGAAAAACCTTTCAAATGCGACCAATGCAATAAAATATTCGGTCAAAAATCAACTCTATATAAACATAAAAAAACTCACATCGAAGCAAACTCTTTCAAATTTTGTACTTGTGAGAAAACATTCTGTCGAAAATCCAACCTATCTGATCCACAAAGAACTCATACTGGTGAACAATGTTAAAGATTTCTTACTGAAAAAATAACACATTTAAGCACAATGAATACATGGAACGTTGTACTTTTAGTTCCCAATTATCTCCTTACAAAATTGGTCTGAGGGAAAACCATTTGTTTTTGTCAATGTGTAGGGGTGTTATACATATATCCAATGTCGAATTTATGTATGCTCATATCATAGTCATCGAAAGCACCATGCTGGTGAAATTTTTTCCTATCTCAGTGTATGAAAACCTTTTTTAAACTTCAGAAATTCTGAATTATGTTTAAAAAAATGCAAATATGAAAAAAGACATAATGGTCTTAAAGAATTTTAGCAAGGTTAGTGGTATTTATGTACAGTAAACTGACAAGCCATACCAAACTCAGATCAGGTAACACTGTGAAGTGGGACCTTAAGCCGAGTGTAAAAGTTCTCTTGTCAAAGATATATTAAGTTTAGGCTCTTTGTAATATCAAAGTTATATATGCTCATGTCATAGTTATCGAAAGCACCATGCTGGTGAAATTGTTTTCCCATCTCAGTATATGAAAACCTTTTTTCAAACTTCAGCAATTCTGAATTATGTTTAAAAAAAATGCAAATATGAAAAAAGACATAATGGTCTTAAAGAATTTTAGTAAGGCTAGTGGTATTTATGTAAAGTAAACTGACAAGCCATACCAAACTCAGATCAGGTAACACTGTGAAGTGGGACCTTAAGCCGAGTGTAAGAGTTCTCTTGTCAAAGATATATTAAGTTTAGGCTCTTTGTAATTTCAAAGTTATATATGCTCATATCATAGCTATCGAAAGCACCATGCTGGTGAAATTGTTTTCCCATCTCAGTATATGAAAACCTTTTTTAAAACTTCAGCAATTCTGAATTATGTTTAGAAAAATGTAAATATGAAAAAAGACATCATGGTCTTAAAGAATTTTAGTAAGGTTAGTGTTATTTATCTAAAGTAAACTGACAAGCCATACCAAACTCAGATCAGGTAACACTGTGAAGTGGGACCTTAAGCCGAGTGTAAAAGTTCTCTTGTCAGAAATATATTAAGTTTAGGCTCTTTGTAATTTCAAATTTATATATGCTCATGTCTTAGTTATCGAAAGCACCATGCTGGTGAAATTGTTTTCCTATCTTAGTATGTGAAAACCTTAATTAAAGCTTCAGCAAATCTGAGTTATGTTTTAAAAAATGTAATTATGAAATAAGAAAGATCGGTCTCAAGAATTTTAGTTCGGTTAGTGCTATGTATCTTAAAAAATCTTTTGGCTTAGCGTATGAAAGTTTAGACAAGAAATATGACCTGGAATTGCCTTTTCCTTTAAAATATCATATTCGAATTTGGGCATTTGAATTTTAATTTGGTGCAATGCCGAAGACTAGACGAGGTGTACAAACTGTTTTCTATTAGCTATTTTCATTTCCACTTTTCTGCTTAACTTTTACTTTGGTCTCAGATGTTGTTTTTCTTTCCCTTCTTGTTGCAATCAGTGGCCTTTGTCAAACTTATTGTATGTTTTTTTTTCAATGCTGCTTTAATTTTTGTTTTTTATATGACTGGTTCTTCTTTATTGTTAAATCAAACAGTTCGTGGTAACGAACTGTAGTAAGGAGCGACCCGGCTCAATAGTAACCAAAACTCTAAAAATGGAATTTTGATACCAATAGCTATATCAAAAGAATCGCATTTTAATGCTGGTTTTAAATATATAAGTTCCATCAAGTTTAGTCTTACCCATCAAAAGTTACGAGCCTGAGAAAATTTGCGTTATTTTAGAAAATAGGGGGAAACACCCCCTAAAAGTCATAGAATCTTAACGAAAATCACACCATCAGATTCAGCGTATCAGAGAACCCTATTGTAGAAGTTTCGAGCTCCTATCTACAAAAATGTGGAATTTTGCATTTTTTGCCAGAAGGCAGATCACGGATGCGTGTTTATTTGTTTTTTTTTTTTTTTTTTTTTTTTTTTTTTTTCC
>NW_027062683.1:0-10748 GCF_032884065.1 Artemia franciscana
TTTTTGAAAATATTTGTTATTTTTTGATAATTTCAAGATTCACAACTTCTATAAAAGAAAAATTGCCATTTACTGTTTAATTTTTTGAATTAGTTTCGGTCAATATTAATACTCCCCTCTCACTGCTTAAGGGTGTAAGGGTATTAATCCCATAAATAGTCAATAAAAAAAAAAGATGAGTTTCAAAATGGGGGTCCTAGGTCAGTGTACTTACTTTAAAGAATGAATCACCAAAGTTGCGGAAGACTGGAGAAAATACGACTAAAATTAAAGAGGTACAATATTAAAAGATTAAATAGACAATATTAAGATTAAAAGGT
Source organism: Artemia franciscana (assembly GCF_032884065.1). Classification (NCBI taxonomy): domain Eukaryota; kingdom Metazoa; phylum Arthropoda; class Branchiopoda; order Anostraca; family Artemiidae; genus Artemia; species Artemia franciscana. The sequence continues at coordinate 321 of NW_027062683.1, forward strand.
ATGATGTATACTCTTGAACTGATTCCAAGTTATTTGATAACCCCTTACTATTGTAAACAACACGTTCTAGATAATATAAAACTTCCAAACTTTTATACAAATGATATCGTCTTTTGCTTTTTCCCTCTGAAGTTAACAGTGTTAACAGTTAACCACTTGCTGTCATTCCCAAAAAAGCTGAAAGCTTTGTGTTTGGCTAAAAGAAATTTCAGCTCTAGAGACTCAGAATTTTCTTTTGGCTTTAGAGCGTATACGTGCAAATGACAAGATGGGTTCTTCAAAGAAAAGGTGGTGTATTTCGCAAAATTATTTTAGATTTCAGAGACAATGACGCTCAACGAAGACAATTTGCCTGACCGCACCATCAAGTAGCGTGTTAAGTGACATAATAAGTAACTGCAAACCTTATACTAAAAAAAAATATTCAAATGACATCACTGCTCAGTAGAGTAGTGGCGCCCGTTGAGGGGTAGGGATTAATGCTCCCCCAACATTTTGTAAAATATCTTTTATCCGCATTTGATTGAAAAACAGTTTTTTTCATTGCTTTTTTGAAAAAACTGAAAAAACTGAATTGCTTCCTTCGTTTTAAAAAATAAATTATGCCCCCCCCCTAGTTTATGTGAATTGAAGTCACTGATAGTGAGAAATCTAGGCAAACTTAAAAGTCAGCCTAAAAACACTGAAAATGTGTATTAACCTGAATATAAATCCAAATTTAATAGCTGGCGTAAACCACGCCTTAAATGAATAAAAACTACCGTATAGGCTTGAAAAATACCGTGTTTGTGCAGCCCTTTAGCATTGTTGTGATAGGTAGCAGATCGATAAGATAGGGTTGCAGAAAAGGCTGCACATGCCTGTAACAAGCTCTTGGTTTAATGAAGTATTTTTTTTTCAGGGTGGTGTATTCCTGTTTCAACTAATGGACAGTTACTCAGCCAGTGGCATTACAATACTTTGGGTCATTGCATTCCAAACTGTCATTATTTATTGGACCCTGGGTCGTGGAATGTTTAGAAAGATGATTGGACATATGCTTGATAGAAAAATAAACATATTCTTTGAAATTTGCTGGGCATATTTAGCTCCGCTTGTTATGACAGTAAGGAATATTTATATATTTTTTTTCTTCTTTGCGAAAAGACAGATAGATATATAGATTGGTTTATTCACACGATTTTGTGTACTACAAGCTGAACAGCTTCGTAAATATTTATTACATTATCTATAAACTTTATTTATAAATATTTTTAAATATTATTTATAAATACATTATTTATGTTAATAAATTTTATATATATATATATATATATATATATATATATATATATATATATATATATATATATATATATATATATATATATATATATATATATATATATATATATTGTATGTATATTTTATATATTTTTTATAAAAATATATTTTATATATTTTATTATATATTAGTTATATATATTTATAAACATATTATTTATATATATTTACAAATATTATTTATAAATACATTATTTATAAATATTTATAAACATTATGCTATACAGAAAGTTTCTAAAATACAAAACGAAAGAATAAAAGATACTGAGTCTGAACCATGCTTTTCATCTCAAATTTCTAATAAAATAATTAGAGTTGAAAAATGAGCTGTTCAGAAGCCAAACGTCTTTCTAGAACCCTTTATCTCATCTTATCCCTACGTCTCTGTGTCTGTCTCTGTCTCTATCTCATTCTATGTATTGTTTTCTCTACTTAAAAAAAATATTTAGGGAAACGTTTCTACTCTTCTGTTGTCTATAAAATTCCATTTTTGGTTTCAGGAAAAAAACATTAATATAATTAATAAAGAAAATCTCTAAAAAAATCTTCAAACTTGAATTCAGTTTAAACTGTAAAAGGAATTCAGTTTAAACAAAGCGAATGCAAAGCTGTCTGTCAGGTGACGTCATGTTTCTGTGTCGACTGACGTCATGAAGTTAGTTGTCGTCATTTTTGCTATGAAGGTGATGTCATTAAAGATATTTAATCATGAAGTTAGTTGTCGTCATTTTTGCTATGACGGTGACGTCATTAAAGATATTTAAGACATATATGTTCACGTAGAAATCTATTAATGTTTAAGTTTAAAATGACTGATGAACTTACAATGGCAAAAGCCGATGAAGATGCTCAAAGAGTCTATGCCAAAAAACTTGCTGCTGATAGAGAAAGTCAGAAACGAAAGCGTGCCGAGGAATCAAAAGAACAGCAAGGAAACAGGCTTGAGGCTGATAGAGAAAGAAAGAACAGAAAGCGTGCCGAGGAATCAAAAGAACAGCAAGGAAACAGGCTTGAGGCTGATAGAGAAAGAAAGAACAGAAAGCGTGCCGAGGAACTACCAGAGCAACGCGAAAGCAGACTTGCTGCTAAAAGAGAAAGTGAAAAAAGAAGGCGTGCCGAGGAATCACAAGAACAGCAAGAAATCAGGCTTGCTGCTGATAGAGAAAGTAAGAAAAGAAAGCGTGCCGAGGAATCACAAGAACAGCAAGAAATCAGGCTTGCTGCTGATAGAGAAAGTAAGAAAAGAAAGCGTGCCGAGGAATCAGAGCAACCTGAAAGTTATCGCCTGGCATTCAGGTACAGCCCAGTCGATGATTATAGCTTGAGTAGATGTGTTCAAATCGGGACAATGTCTAAAATTTGTCCCTATTGCAAGGCCTTGAAATTGAATGGTGAAACAATGGGAATGTGTTGCGCCTCAGGAAAAGTTAAACTTCCTCTATTGGCTGCACCACCAGAGCCATTGAAGACTTTCCTTACTGGAACTACGTCAGAATCTAAGCGTTTTTTGTCAAAAATCAGAAAATACAACTCATGTTTCCAAATGACGTCGTTTGGAGCCCAAATCGAAAATCCAGATCAATTTATGTCTACTTTCAAAGTAAAAGGGCAAATTTATCATAGAGCACGGTCCCTTCTACCATTCTCAGGCGAGAATCATAAATTTTTACAATTGTACTTCATCAGTGATAGAAATTCTGAATTGAATGCGCGTTGCGAAATTTCTCCCAACGTTGAAAGGACAATCGTTTCCCAATTGCAACATCTTTTCCACGAAAATAATAATTTAGTGCGTCTGTTCAAAACAGCCATCGATTTGATGCCTACTGATACGCATAAAATTGTTATTTCCGCTGACAAAACGCCTCCTGGCCAACATGTGCGTAGATACAATGCTCCAACTATCGACGAAGTGGCAATCGTTATGGTCGGTGATCAGTTTTTACCTCGAGATATTATTCTTCATAAGCGAAACGCTCAGTTGTTAAGAATTGCTGAAACTCATCGATGCTACGATGCCCTACAATATCCTATCATTTTTTGGGATGGAGCCGACGGCTATCACTTTAATATTAAATTGATGAATCCAGCCACTAACTAAGAAATGAATAAGAAATGCAGTGCAATGCATTATTATTCCTATAGACTAATGATTCGGCAGGATGAAGAAAATTATTTTTAAAATGCCGTGAATTGTTTCACCAATTTGTCGTTGATATGTATGCTAAAATTGAATCAGAACGTTTGCTATATATCCGCCTGAATCAGACCAAGCTCCGCTCTGAACAATACATTCATTTGCGAGATGCAGTTATAATTGACGGTAATACCACAAACGTTGGAAGATTAACAATTTTACCTTCGTCATATGCTGGCAGTCCCCGTCATATGCATGAATATGCTCAAGATGCTATTGCGTATGTTCGTCTCTATGGTCGTCCAGATTTATTTATTACATTTACATGTAATCAATCTTGGGACGAGATACTGCAGCTTTTACTTCAAGGACAATCGGCGGTTCATAGGCATGACATTACGGCCCGTGTCTTCCGGCAAAAGTTGAAATCACTGATAAACTACATAGTAAAACTTGAAGTGTTTGGGTCAGTGCGATGCTGGATGTACTCAGTGGAATGGCAAAAACGAGGTTTGCCACACGCACATATACTAATCTGGCTACATAATAAAATTACTTCGAACGAAATTGATGATGTGATTTTCGCTGAAATACCTGATAAAAATGTCGATAAGGGGTTACATGATATTATTGTAAAAAATATGATACATGGACCTTGCGGTGCACTGAACGAAAATTCACCATGCATGGCCAAAGGAAGGTGCACAAAGCGATATCCTCGACTTTTAGTATCAAATACAATTACTGGCAATGATGGTTACCCACAATATAGAAGAAGATCTACTGAAGATGGCGGTAAAACAGCAATAATAAAGAAGCGTAACGGTACCACCATCGAAGTAGATAACCAGTGGGTTGTTCCATATTCCCCATTATTATCAAAAACATTTAATGCACACATAAACGTTGAATACTGTAACTCCGTAAAGGCAATCAAATACATATGTAAATACGTCAACAAAGGCAGTGACATGGCAGTTTTTGGCTTGCAGCCCGGAATCAAAGATTTTTACGAAATCGTACAATATCAGGCTGGAAGATACATAACCAGCAATGAAGCTGTTTGGCGAATTCTTTCATTTCCGATACATGAACGTAGTCCAGCTGTTGTTCACTTAGCGGTACATTTACAGAATGGTCAACGTGTTTATTTCACGGAAACCAACGTGCAACAAAGAGCCCTGAATCCACCGGATACAACATTAACAGCTTTTTTTTTCGCTTTGCAAAAATGATTCTTTGGCAAAAAAACTGCTGTATACTGAAGTGCCTTCGTATTACACGTGGAATACTAAAAATAAAGTATTTGAACGTTGGAAACAGGGTAAGTCAGTCGACGGCCAACCCACCATCTTCAAAGATACCACGATAGGAAGACTCTACACCGTTCACCCCAATCAACATGAATGCTTCTTTCTACGCCTGCTTTTGGTGAATGTACCCGGTCCGACATCCTTTGAGTATTTGAGAACTGTAAACGGTACTATACATGACAATTACCGTAGTGCATGCCAAGCTCTGAATTTATTGGAGAATGACCAACACTGGGATAACTGCATCAATGACGCGTGCGAAACGTCAACCCCAAGTCAAATTCGTGCATTGTTTGGCATCATTTTAACAACTTGCTCTCCATCAGCTCCTACAGAGTTATGAGAAAAATATAAGTCAAAAATGTCCGAAGATATACTCCATCGAAAACAGTTAGAGACGTCAGATATGACTTTTGATTTTACATCAGAAATTTATAACTACACTTTAGTTATTATAGAAGATTTGTGCGTACGTATGGCAAACAAACCTCTTCAAGATTTGGGAATGCCTTCACCTAACCGTATCGCTGCTGTTTCGACATGTGCAGAATTGGATCGTGAACAAAGTTACAGTACGAGTGATCTATTGTCGTATGTACAAAATAACATTTCCAAGTTAACGTCGGAACAAAAAGACATTTATGATACGATAATGCATTGTGTCGATAACAACGTTGGAGAAATTTTCTTTTTGGATGCGCCAGGAGGTACTGGTAAAACGTTTGTGATAAAACTGATTCTGGCATCAATTCGATCAAAAAATGATATATCGTTGGCAATTGCGTCGTCCGGAATAGCCGCAACATTGCTGCCTGGTGAAAGAACTGCTCATTCCGCTTTGAAATTGCCTCTGAATTTGCATTCTACAGAAACTCCCACGTGCAATATTTCCAAATCATTTGGGATGGGTAAAGTATTGCAGCAATGCAAACTTATTATTTGGGATGAGTGCACAATGGCACACAAAAAATCGCTCGAGGCTCTGGATCAATGCTTGAAAGATTTGAGAGGGAAGTCGAAACCCTTTGGCAGCACATTAATATTGCTTGCGGGAGATTTCAGGCAAACATTACCTATAATGCCTAGATCAACTCCTGCAGACGAAATGAATGCTTGCCTGAAAAATTCTAATTTATGGGCACACGTAAAAATATTAAAATTAACTACAAATATGCGTGTCCGATTGCAAAACGATGACTCTGGTCAAACATTTTCAGATCAATTGCTGCCAATTGGAAACGGAAAGCTCCCAGTAGACTCAATTTCAGGACGTATACAACTACCTGCTGATTTCTGTAATTTAGTGACGTCCAAAAATGAATTGATTGAAAAAGTATTTCCGAATATTCTAAAAAATTATAAAAATAATAAATGGCTAAGTGAAAGAGCGATTCTCGCACCCAAAAATATAGACATCCACGAAATCAGCAATATTGTTGTGACCAAGATTCTAGACCAGGCAGTCCTTTACAAGTCAGTTGACACAGTTTTGGAACCAAATGAAGCGGTTAATTATCCATCTGAATTTTTAAATTCCATAGATCTTTCAGGGTTTCCACCACACGTGCTACAACTAAAGATAGGCGTACCAATAATACTTTTAAGAAATATAGACCCACCAAAGCTTTGCAATGGCACGCGACTTGCTGTAAAAAAAAACAATGGAAAACCTAATAGAGGCCACAATCTTGACAGGGCCTTTTGAGGGTGATCCTGTTCTTATTCCTCGCATTCCCATGATTCCAACGGATCTGCCTTTTCAATTTAAAAGATTGTAATTCCCAATTCGATTAGCATTTGCAATCACCATTAACAAAGCTCAAGGTCAATCATTAGAAAAATGTGGTATAGATCTTAATACTGATTGTTTTTCCCATGGACAATTGTACGTTGCATGTTCGAGGGTCGGTAAACCTGACAATCTATTTATATGCAGCGACAATTGGACAGCGAAGAATGTTGTATATTCGCAAGTTTTACGCAGTTAATTTGTATTGTATCTATCTATCTATCTATCTATATAAAAACAAGTTGTGTGTATGCATGTTTGTTTGTTTGTAAAAAGAGCGTTTGCATATGACGTCATTATTAGTACATACGGCTTTGTATATGCACAGACAATGGGAAAGCCAAGAATGTTGTGTATTCGCAATTTTTACGTAGTTTGAAACACATATATAAATCTATCTATATTCACAGGTGGGACACAGGGACACAACTACAATGGCGCGTAACTAATATGGCGCGTAACGACTTACGCGCGCGGGGGGGCTTGGGGGGGCGCGAAGCGCCACCCCAACAGCTAGTATTATATAATATTATATATATTAATATAATATATTATATAATATTATATATTATATAATATATAATTTATCTGAGGTCTCATGGAATGTTAGAAAATTTAACGAGACATCAGGCTTTGAGACATCTTTAGGCGAGACAATTTTGAGACATCAGGCTACATTTCAAAAGCGCCAACAGGATATTTTCTTGGAGGGGGGGGGGCATACGCAAAAATAGCACTGGTGGTTTGGTGACAGGGAATAGATTTCAGGATGTTTTATTCGGTAGGAATAAGTTTATTTTTACATATTTTTAGAAAAAAGTCTCAAATAAAAAGAGCAATTAAATTGCATGCAAAATGAAACAAAATACAGTAAACTTTTAACGAAAAGGATACCTGGCAAAGAGCTCAATTTATTTACTCAATAATTCTAAATTTATTTACTCAATTTTCTACATTTAAACTTAGGACGGTACTAATCAAAGTACACTTTTTGATTTACACACTTTAAAAGCAATAAACCACAGATTTAATGGACTGGTACCCCAAATTATATCTTGGTTAGGCCTGGGTTTGATTTGGGAAACAATCAGATATTAAATAAAAAAAAGAGCTTTTCAACTGAAAGCAAGGAACATATTTGAAACCTTTTTGAACAGGCTATTCTTTATATGAAGGGGACTGTCTCCTTTTTAGCTCCTTACTCTTTGCTGTGAAGTTTGACTTCCAAGTTTGAATTCCAAATTTTTAAAAAAAATTTGTAATTGGAAAAAATATTTTTCAGAGAACTAAACAACTTTTGTTTAATGAGCAAGGTGTTGAGAAGGGGGCAGCCCTCTTTGCATACAGAGTAATCTCTATTAAGTTTTAGACTTGCTCCTTACTTTAGTTGAAAACCCTTTTCTATTCGTCTTGGTACCTTCCATGAAACTGTAAAGTTTTATGAATACAATACTTTTGATAAGGCAGAAAAAATGATTTGTATTTCAATGACCTCTGTTTGGATTTTTATGGGTAATCAAACAGTTTATGGTAATTAACTGTAAGTAAGGAGCGACCTGACTCAATAGTAACGGAAAACACTAAAAAACGGATTGATCCTATAGATGTATCAAAAGAACTGGCTTAATATGATGACTCCAAATATATAAGTTTCATGAAGTTTAGTCTTACCAATCAAGAGCTATGAGCCTGAGAAAATTTGTCTGATTTCCATGATAGATATGTGTTTACTTGTTGTCACAAGTATGATCGTATCGACCCACTGAAACTAGAACATCGGGAAAGGGCTCATTCTAACGAAAATCGAAATTTCTAGTGCCCTTTTAAAGTGACCAAAAAGTTGGAGGGCAAATAGGCCCCCTACCACGCCACCCTTCCCCAAAATCATCCGATCGAAATTTTAAGATAGCATTTTTGTTCTGTATAGTTGAAAGGTCCAATAGCTATGACTTTGGAGACAAAATTACTCCCTAAAGCCCCTGGAAAAATGGTTTTTAAGTTAAAAAAATTGCCTATTGTTTTATTTGTTAGTGGGAAATGTGCATACATTTTTCGGGTTGGGAGGGGAGGAAGAAGTTTCTACTGGGAGGATTTTGCATGGGGTAAATTTCCCTTGGAGAGGGAAGTTTCCAGGGGTTGAACTTTTCGGGAAAAATTTTATACTGGGTGAACATGTCAGAATTGCTATGAGAATTTTCTTTATATGTCTTGCTTTTTCTTTACCGATTAAATTTTACGCGTGGAGATGTTAAGGGTAAATGTCAGGGTAAATTTTGGCCGGGATTGAATTGTCCAGCGGATATTTCTGTGGGGAGGGGTATTTTTCCGTGGAGGTGGAGCCAGGTGTCCTGGCGTTATTTAAAAGCATCAGAAATTAAATAAAAAAAAAAGTTTTTTTCAACTGAAAGTGAGGAGCAACAGTAAAACGTAAAATGAATAGAAATTATCACGCATATGAAGGGGTTGCCTCCTTCATAACACCTCGCTCTTAACGCTAAAGTTTAAATTTTGTCCCACTTCTTTAAAACTGACTCCGGAAACATAAGGGTCTTTTGAGTAGAAAAATAAGTAACTTTTTTTTGAGTGCCGAAAAACTGTAGTGTGAAGAGCGAAGTGTTGAGGGGGGGGGGGGCCCCTTTTATATACCTAATAATTTATGTTCGTTTTAAGTTTTAATGTTACTCCTTACTTCCAGTTGAAAAAAAATCATTTTTAAGGCACTTGGTATTTACCAAATGACATATAGCGATCGCAATTTCTGTCTGTCTATCGGTCTGTCTGTCTGTCTCTCTGTCGGTCCCGGTTTTGCTAGTTTGAGCACTTACAGATAAGCTAGGATGATGAAATTTGGCAGGTGTATCAGGGACCAGACCAGACTAAATTAGAAATAGTCGTTTCTCTGATTCGATCATCTGAGGGGGATTTGGCGGACGGTTAATTCGGAAAAATTAGAAAAAATGAGATATTTTTAAGTTACGAACGAGTGATCAGTTCACAATGCAATTTGATATTTTGAAGGATCTGATGTTTTAGAGCTCTTATTTTAAATTCTGACCGGATCCAGTGACATTGAGGGGAGTTGGAGGGGGAAACCGGAAATGTTGGAAAATGCTTAGAGTATAGAGATCGGGATGAAACTTGGTGGAAAGAATAAGAACATGTCCTAGATACGTGATTGACATAACCAGAATGGATCCGATATCTTTGGGGGAGTTGGAAGGGGGGGGGGTATTTTTGAAAAAATAGAAAAAATGAGGTATTTTTAACTTACGGACGGTTGATTGAATCTTAATGAAATTTGTTATTTAGAAGGACATCGTTTCTCAGAAATCTTATTTTAAATCCTAACTGGATCTGCTGAGATTAGGGGGCGTCGGGGGGGGGGGGACTGGAAATCTCGGAAAAAAGCTTAGAGCGGAAACTTCGGGATGAAACTTGGTGGGAAGAATAAGCACAAGTCCTAGATTAGTGATTGACATATCTGGACTTGATCTACTCTCTTTGGGAGAGTTGGAAGGGGGGGGGGGTAATTTGGATAAATTAGAAAAATGAGGTATTATCTGGAGGGTGGGAAATCATGAAATTGGAGGTATGTTTATCTTACGAATGGGTGATCAGATCTGAATGAAACTTGATATATAAAAAGATCTCATGCCTCAGATTCTCCATTTTCAATTCGGGACATAGGGAATGGAGGGGAGAAAGGGAAATCTATGAAATCAAGAATCTTAGAAAACTCTTAGAGCGGAGAGATCGGATTGAAACTTGATGGGAAGAATAAGCAAAAGTGATGGGCTGAGAAGGGACAAGCCTTCCTCGTATACGGTATAATTTATTGTCGCTTAAGTTTTGAATTTGTTCCTTAC
>NW_027062683.1:10848-11827 GCF_032884065.1 Artemia franciscana
TGTTAAGGAATTTCCCGACAGATGGAAATTTGTGCATTACCTAACAGTTGCTGAAACCTGCTAATGAAACTTTGTAAGCTATCCTATAAGTGTTCTTAATGATATTGCAGATGACACTGCGGTCTTGGGCATGATATTAAGTCCTTCTAAATCTATGATAATGCCAATATGTTTCCTAAGAACCCCACTCTTCTTCCTTAACTCTATCCCCCCTGATATACCTGTATATTCCTTTAATTTGCTTGGGGTTACAATTTCCTCTAATTCAATGTGGGATATCCACGTTAAAGCTATTGACCATAGAGCTAATGCGTCCTTGTCTCTCCTAAAGCTCTTGAATAATTTTACTCCCTCCCATTCCATTTATTACGGATCTATACCCCCCTTTGCCCGGCCGCATCTTAAATATGCATGTCCAGTTTGGCCTCCTAGCATCTCCCATGACGATCAGAAAAAATTAATCCATTCAAAAAAGAGCCCTCAGAATAATTTTCGAGAAGCTAGGGTACCATACTCGCTCCTCCTAAAAGAAAAAACAATCTGGAAACTCTTAGGCACTGGAGAGGAACGTTGTACCTCCGTTTTGTAAAAAAAAAATGTAATAATAAACCTTCGTAGCGAAAACATTTTCTCAAAAAGACACTTCCGATCCAGAAACCACCTGCCACGTTCTGTTTCTGAATCCGTTCCTATCTTGTCCCTCATCTGTTGCTTAACCTATAGGTATGACAAAAAAATCTATGTCCCATTCATTACAGATAAAAATAAATCGCTACTTTCTTTTGCTCTTTTCATTTTTTTATTTGGTACTGGTGACACCCAAGTTTTACACTCGTGTGATTATTTTGTTCCCTCTCTATTGTTTTTATGTTTTCTTTTAAACTTTCTCAGTGTTAATTTTATTTCACTCTGTTTTGTGATTTGTTTTAGTTTTTACCTTTTAAACTGTCTGACATTCAGAAAGTCTTTTTTAACTAAT